>NC_056737.1:1607595349-1607895349 GCF_019279795.1 Protopterus annectens
GAGATGGTTTGCTTTGAAATAGCCTTCCCCTGTGTCCCTGCAGCAAATGCCACCAGCAGTTGTTCAGATTTCCTTTGAGGTTTAGACCTGTCCAAGTAGAATCTAAGTTGTCTGTGCACATCTAAGAAGTGCAGTATCTGTTTCCCTTTGCTCTGTGGATTAGGAAAGAAGGTAGGCAAATGAATGGACTGATTAAAGGCCACACTGAATACCACCTTTGGCATGAAAGAGATTGGTCCTGAGGGACACCCTGTCTGCATGAAAGATGATGAAAGGCTCCACTGCCATAAGGGCCTGTAATTCAGATACCATTCTTGCTGAAGTGATGGCTAAAAGGGGAGCTTTTTTCCAGGAAAAGAATTTTAAATCTGCAGTAGCAGCTGGCTCAAATGGAGGAAGGGTGAGTTTCTCCAATACAAAGCTAAGGTCCCAGGCTGGAGTTGGAGCTCTACTGGGTGGTCTTAGATTTTTGCCCCCTCTGAGGAGCTGCTTGAGCAGTGGAAGAGAGAAGAGGGGAGGTTCTGTGTTATAATGAGCTGAAATGGCTGACGCGTGAATTTTTATTGAGGAAAAAGACAGGCCCTTGTGAAGCATCTCAGTTAAGTATTGTAAAATCTGAGGTAAATTTGGCATTGCTGTGCTCTTCCCTAGACACTGATTCCAGGCACAGAATCTTTTCCATTTTTCAGCATAAGATTTTCTAGTACTAGGCCTCCTTGTCTCTAAAATGACATCCATCACTGGTTTACTGAGGGATGGTAAAGGAGAGCTTAGGTAATTAGCCAGGCTGCTAGGTTCAGTGTTTAAAGCTGAGGGTGCAGAATCTGGTTCTCCTGCTGAGATAGCAGGGTAGGAGTCTGAGGCAGGTGCCATGGGGCCAACAGTGACACACTGCTCAGGAGGGGGTACACCAGTGTTGGCGTGGCCAGGCTGGTGCAATCAAAATCACCCTTGGTTTGTCTTGTTTGACCTTTAGTAGTACTTTGGAGAGCAGAGGCAGAGAAGGAGGAGGAAAGGCATAAACTGATAGTTTTTTTCCAGCTTAAGGACAGAGCATCCACTTTCCAAGCTTGTCTGTGGGGAGTCCTTGCACAACATTTTTTTAATTGATAGTTCTGGGGGAGGCAAACAGGTCTGTATCTGGGCTCCCCCATTTGCTTGTCAACATGTTGAAAATCCTTGGTTCCAGTTTCCACTCGTGTGGGTTGATGAGGGTTCTGCTTAGTCCATCTGCCAATGTATTTAGTTTTCCTGGCAGGAATTGAGCTTATAGATGTACTTGGTAGCTCAAGGCTATGTTCCACAGTGCCATGGCTAGTCTGCAGAGGGGCTAAGAATGTGTACCCCCCTGCTTGTTTATGTACCACATAACAGTGGTGTTGTCCGTCTTTACCATTAATTGTCCTGGAAGAATGTGGTCCTTGAAGGCTGTCAGAGCATTCTGTACAGCTAACATTTCTTTATGATTGATGTGAAGGTGCATTTGAATTGGGTTCCATTTACCCTGAATGCACTTCCCTGCCAGGTGCACCCCTCCCCCATGCATAGTTTGATGCGTCTGTTGTTAGGGTTTGGGCGGCAGGGGGTAGTGTGAATGGTAGTCCCTTGTTTTGGTGGCAGGCCTCTGCCCATCAAGGAACTCTAGGCATAGACAAGGAATGATACGAATCATTGCTTCTAGATCCTGAGAATGTTGACACCATAGGCTTTTTAGATACCAATGTAGTTTCCTCATATGCAGTCTTGCGTATGGAATTAGAAGACTGCAGGAGGCCATGAACCCCAAGGCTTGTAGTATTTGCCTTGCAAATAGCAGGGTTTTTGTGACCACTTGTCTGAAGTAGGTTGTCAAGTGCATTTGTTTCTCTGGCGTGAGGAAAGCCATCTGGGAAGCTGTATTCAAGCTTGCTCCCAGGAATATAATTTGCTGACAGAGTACCAGGTGTGATTTCTTTTCGTTTATGGTGTACCCTAGACAAGTTAGCACCCTCTGTACAAAAGCCAGAATATTCAAAAGTATGTCTTGGTTTTCTGTCTGAATTAGACAATCGTCCAGGTATTGGTATATTTAAGTATTTTTTGCCTGCAAAATGCAATGACTGGAGATAGGCACTTTGTGAATACCCTGGGCGCAGTAGATAAGCCAAAGGGCAGTGCAGAGAACTGATAGTGCATGTAGCCTGCTTTGAAGTGTAGGCATCTTCTGCAAGATTCCCTGATTGGGATGTGCAGGTATGCTTCCTTTAAATTTAGTGTTGCCAACCAGGCATCTTTGCTTAGCATAGGAAGCAACTGGTGAAGAGTCAGCATCTTGAATTTTGGAATCACCAAAAAGGTGTTTAGAGTAGGCAGATCCAGGACAGGACGCCATGAATTGTCTTTTCTGGGTACCAGGAAAAATCTTAAGTTGAAACTTTGTCCCTTTTTCTCTTCTGGTACCAATTAAATAGCCCCTATGCTTAAGAGAGAGAGAGAGTACTTGCTTTTGGGCCTCTTCCCACTGCTTTGGAGGTAGAACTGGCCAACTGCTTGGAGTTGGTGGCATGTGGAAGTGAAATCTGTATCCTTGGGACAATATATTAAAAACCCATTTGTCCTGGGTAATGAGTCCCTAGTTCTTTGCATGAAGTGCAAGCTTTCCCCCCAAAGGGGCAGTCAGCTGAGAAGTGCTTGGAAGTTTTAAAAAGAAGTCATTGAGACAGTTTACCATAGGGGGGAGTTTTATTACTCCCAAATTTGGAAGTGGAGGCCCCCCACTGCTTAGTCCTGTGCGTCCCCTGGGACTAAAGCCTGGGTGCTCTGCTGGATCTGGGTTTGGACTGAGAAGGTCTGGAAGAGGCAGGAAAGGACCAGTTCTTAGAAGGGCAATGCCTACTAAATCTTGGAGGTTGTACTTGTAAAAAGTCTTTAATAGTTTGCATAGATTTAGCTTTTTCCTCCATCTTTCTAAGAACTTTTTCTGCCTTGTTGCCAAACGGGTGGCCCTGATGTAAGGGAGCATCCAGTAATTTCACTTTAACATGATCTGGCAAGGATTGCTCCTTAAGCCAAGCATGCCTTCTAAGTACAGACCCAGTTACCACAGCTCTGCAAGATGCCTCTAGTGAATCAAAACCACATTGCAATGTACGTTTACCAACTTGTTCAGCAGAATGCATACAATCCTGTAAATCTTATTTTCAGCACAATCAGGAGTCAACATCATTTTCTGTTTAAGCAATCCAATAATATGCAGCTGATACTTTAACATATGAAACTGGCAATTCAAGGCCCTAAGTTGCATAAGTGTATACCTTCTTACCCCATCTATCCAGCGCCCTGGAGCCTCTATCAGAGGGGGTAGGATTTTTGGCAGCATAACTTTAATGCCCTTGGGTCCCTGTGAAATGGTTTCAGGATCTGCTGTAGGATTTTGAAAAGGAACTTGTGAGAGTCAGGAACCCTGTAATATCTATCAGGTTTTCTGGATGCAGGAGGTAAAGAGTCAGGAGTCATGCTAGATTCCAAAAAGGCATCATCAACAATGTCCAGTACAGGAGGTATAGCTAAAGGCCTGTGCTGGGGCAGGAGTAAGAAATCCCTAAGCCTCTTTTTAGAATCAGAGAAATCCTGATTTTCCCAACGAAAAGCTCCCTGAGAGTATGCAAGGTTTCACCAAAAGAGAAATCCTCTGTGGGGGGAAGCAGAGGGAACAGAGTCCTCAGCATCAGAATCCTCATAGGTAGATAAGGGTAAATCCTGGTCATCAGAGGAAAAAAGAAGTTATATACTCACCGTAACGTTCCATGTGAGTTGATCCATCTCGCCTTCATTCATCACTGATGGGTTCGGAGCCGATCCTCGGCTCCAACACGGCCGACTAGCAAGCTCAAAGTTCTCCAGTAGCTCGAGACCCCACCCCTTATCCCATGATGCACTGCTGGAATTACCTCAGATCTTGTTTGCTGCGTACCATATAAAAGTACAATAATAATCCTGCCTAGTATGAATACACATTGAAAAACCAGGATGAAGACAGCCTCCAGGTCAACTGTCAGCCAGGAGGGGGGAAGGAGGGAGTGAGAATGAAGGCGAGATGGAACAACTCACATGGAACGTTATGGTGAGTACATAACTTCTTTATGTGAAGTTGTTCAATCTTGCCATTCATTCATCACTGATGGATAGCGTCCCTAGCACCTTGATCTTGGGCGGCTCACAGAAGTACACTCTTCAGAACCATAGAACCAAATGAAGCCCTGTCCCTGGAGGCCTTATCCACTTTGTAATGAGTTATAAAAGTATGAGGTGGCTGCTGCACAGATGTTATCCAAAGGCAATTTGGCTTGAAAGGCTGACGAGGTAGAAACTGCTCTGGTTGAATGAGCCTTTACCTTACCAGACAATGGCATATTATGAGAAGCATATGTATAGGTGATGCAACCCGACAGCCCCTTAGACAGGGTTGTTTTAGCAACTGGTTTACCTTTCCTGGTCTCAGAAAAGGACACAAAGAGTTGATCTGATTTCCTAATGTCTTTGATTCTGTCCAAATAAAATCTAAGTTATCTATGAACATCGAGTTTATGCAACATGTATTCCAATTTGTTGTTATGATTAGGGAAGAAAACGGGTAACTCAATGACTTGATTAATGTTAACCTCAGAACATACTTTCGGTAGAAAGGATTGATTAGTTCTGAGAGATACTCTGTCAGTATGGAAGACCATGTAAGGGGGCTTGATGGAAAGGGCTTGGAGCTCTGACACTCTATGGGCTGAAGTGATGGCTACTAAGAAGACAGTTTTCCATGACAAGAATTTTAGTTGACAACACAAGATGATGCAGGCTCAAAAGGAGGAAGAATGGTACGAGATAACAAAATTCAAATTCCAGGGGGAATACGGTGTCTTCACTGGAGGCCTTATGTGAAAGGAACCTTTTAGAAAAGCCTTAGACAACTGGTAAGCCATAATATTCAAACCATCAATTCCTAGATGGAAATTAGATGTAGCAGCTAATTGTACTCATATCATAGCTGCAGCTGCTCCTTTGTTGACGATTTCTGTGAAGAATTGTAAGATAGAAGATAATGGTGCTTTATAAGGGTCAATGTTGTGGGAAAGAAGCCCAAATGGAAAATCTCTTCCACTTACTACAATACAATTTTCTGGTGGAAGGTTTGTGGGAAGCCAACAAAATCTGACTAGGGTCATGGGAAAGATAATACAGCCTGGCTATGTGGGGAATTGGAGCAACCAAGCGGTTAGCTTCAGTGTCTGCAATGATGGGTGAAGATCCCTTGACGGATGTGTCAACAAGCCCGGAACTGGGTCCAGGATCCATGGATCTTCCAGAATATGATGATAAAGAAACGGGAACCAAATCTGCCGAGGCCAATGAGGGGCTATGAGGATGATTGTCCATCCCAGCGACTTTGCTTTCTGTAAGAATTTGGAAATCAGGGGAATTGGTGGAAATGCATAGAGGAGACCCGGGGGCCTATCGTGGACAAGAGCATCCCTCGGGGAGTGACCTGGCATGGGAATTAGGGCAAAATAGCTACTGAATTTGTTGTTGATGTGACTGGCGAAGAGGTCCCAGGAAGGCTAGCCCTATTTGAGGAAGATTTTGTCCGCAATCTCTTGTTTGAGGGACCATTCGTGGGGCAACAAGAATGCTCTGCTCAGTCTGTCTGCTATTACGTTGGATTTGCCCAGGATGTGCGTTGCCAACAAAAAGCACTGTGACGACAGTGCCCACACCCATACTCTGAGGGCTTCTTGACAAAGGGGATAAGACTTGGTCCCGCCTTGTTTGTTCAGAAACCAGACCACTGACATGCTTTCTGTCTGTATTGCAACTCTCCCTAGAGGAAGAGAGTCCTGAAAGTATTGCAATGCTAGAAGTACTGCTCTCATCTCCAGGACATTGATATGCAGATGTGATTCTTAATCTGTCCATGTGCCTTGGGCAGTCTTTCCCTGAAATAGCCCCCGCCCCCCCCCATCAAGGAAGTGTCCGTGGTCACAGTGGAAACAGGAGGGGGAAGCATGAAAAGATGTCCTATTGTAACATGAGACGTCAACCACCACTGAAGATCCTTCTTGCAGGAATTTGTCATCAGGAGCATGTGACTCATTGAAGTTCTTGGTAAGACCATTGCATGAATAGAAGCCATTGAAGGACTCTCATATGCATTCTTGCTAAGGGGATTGCTAGAATAGCTGCCGCCATCAATCCTAGAACTTTCAATACCTCTGTTGCTGGTGCTCTGTTCTTTGACATTAGGGACATGATGTGTTGGCGAAGAATAGGGATTCTTTCTGGCAGAGAGTGGTGGTTGACGTGTCTAGTTCTGTCCCTATAAAAACGATATGCTGCGATGGCAACAAGGCAGACTTTTCGAAGTTGACTGTAATGCCTAGCTGATCGCAGAGTGTCAGAGTAGCCACTTTCACGTGAAGAAGTTGATGCCTGGTGGTGGAGGTAAGGAGCCAATCGTCTAGATACGGAAAAACCTGGAATCCTAGATACCTCAGGTGAGCCGTGACTACTGCCACAGTAGTTCACTTAGTGAATACTCTGGGGGCTGTAGTGAGACCAAAGGGCAGAGCTTGGAATTGATAATGATTGGCTCCCAGCCAGAAATGCAGGTGATCTCTGGATGGTCTGGCCATCTTTATGTGGTAGTACGCATTCTTGAGATCGATCGAGCACATCCAATTGTCCTTCCCCAACAAGGGAGTATGGACTGTAGCGTGACCATTCGGAACTTCTCTTTTCTCACAAATTGGTTGAGTCTGCCGAGATCCAAAATGGGTCGCCAGTCCCCTGTTTTCTTGGAACCAAAAAGAACCTGGAGTAAGTTCCGAATCCTGTCGGGTCTGCTGGGACTAGCTGGATGACTCTTTTTTTCTAGCAATCGGCATACCTCTATTGCTGCTTGTCCCAAATGACTGGGTGAAATGTCTGCTGTATTTTTGACGGGAAGGGGCTGGGTGGAGAATGGTATGAAATACCCTCTGAAAATGATACTTCGTACCCAACTGTCATTTGTTATATTTAGCCAGGCTTTGGGGTACAAAGATAAGCAACCCCTGACTGTCTCCCAGAGTAGGACAGGCATGCCTCCTTTCAGGAGCACTGGTAGGATTGACCAGAGAAGTCACCCTGGTGTTGCGGACCCCCTCTGCCACAAGGGTGGAGTCTTCCATTGAAACCCCCTCTTCTGCCTCTGGAGGGGGGCTCTCCACGTTTGTCTTGAAAGGCTCCTTGGGCTTTCCAGAACCACATCTTTCCTCCCCTCTGACATTTGGGAAAGGGTCGAGTGGGGGTGGAAAAACAGACTCCGATGGCAGACAGAGTCTTTCCTTCTTGCTCACTAAAGTTTCCTTCACCTTTGACCCAAACAAGGATGAGCTGTCAAACGGGGTATTAGTAAAGGAAGACTTGAAAGGCTCCACAAAGGAACAGAGTCACATCCAGGCATGCCTACGGAAAGCGATTCCTGTACCTGCGGCTCTACTCAAACCATCAGCTGTGTATGATACGAGATGCATGGATGAGTTGACTATCGAACTGGGGGTAGAGAGCTGAGTGGCAATCTTATTGGATACACTCGAAGCTACAGCACCCTGAAGAGTATCTCCCAACTCCTTAAGGAGATCTCTCTGCAGTCTGGTAAAATGTGTCAAGTAGTTCAGTGATCTGAGTGAGAAAGTCGCTGAAGTGAACATGTGTTTCCCATAGATATCCATGATCCTAGATTCTCTATTAGGAGGATGGATAGATGAGGAAGTCTCAGACAGTTCCTTTTTGGTGGTGGCCGCCACCACCATGGCATCGAAAGGGACTCCCTTGGTCAAAAAGGACTTATCCACAGGGGCTGAAATAAACTTATTAGGCCTCCGAAGAACAGGTTCCATAGATTCTGGAGACTCCCATGACCTACGAGAGACCAGATCCATAAGCTCATCGTAGGGTGGAGATACCCAAGAGGTGGAAGGTTGAGACCCAAATGCCTTCAGGAGAACCAACTCATCCTCAGTAGGGCTCTTGGACTGCCAATCACCCCTCTGCCTAAGGATTTGAAGAATCTCCTCAAAGGAGATGTCCTCAGATGGGGATCTGGGGGACTCTTCTGATTCATCCAGGTCGGTGTCCGATGTGATAGACTCCTGGGGGAATCCAAATGCCTTTCCTTGCATAATCTCTTCCTGGGAACCTCTTCAGGGGGAACTTCTGGAGAGGTCTCAGAAGAACAGGGAGCACCCTGTGGGGCTACCTGAGGCTCTGGGTCTCTACGCTTGGGAAGACCGGAGGAAACAGAAACAGACACAGGCACTTTAGGGTAAGAAGAGGCCAGACCCTGAGGAAGTCTTGGGAGACAACACTCGCCTCATGGCATTGAAAGCACCTCGGCTCCGATGAGTAGGAGTCAATGGCTCCGATGGAGCCGCAATCTCCTCCCACACTGAAGCCATAGGCTCCGGGCCCGAGACAGGGGTCCAGGAAAGTAAATAATGTGGGAAGAAATAGCCAGGGAATTGTTATGGCTAGGCTTGTATAGGCCCTAGGGCTGATAGCCTAGTACCAACCTATGAACCTATGAACCTGAGCCGAGACCCCAAGAGGAAGGGTCGACAAGTCGGTGCGGCTATCCTCCCCGGACCCGACCGGAGAGTGTCGGCTCCTAGAGTCCCCAATTGGTGCCGAGAACATCCAAGCAGATGGAGCCGAAGGTCCGATATGGCTCGGAGGAGGAGCAGACAATTCAAGGGTAGTGGTCTTCGGCTCCGACAGTTGTGTCTGAGCCAACAGCAATTTAACTAGGCCTGGTGCCTTCAAGAGTTTCTGAACCAGTCGGTCCATATCCAGATCAGATAAGCTGACAGAGGACCTAGAAGAGTGGACAGATGGAGCTGATTGGAGCAATATGGAAGGAGATTTTTCAGTAACCGGTTCCAAGGCCGTGTCCCGGTTATGAAAACAGAAGACTGTCGGCTCCGAGGGCGGTGGAGCTGAAGTCACCACCATTTCTGACCTCTTTCCTTTCTTGGATCTAGAATCAGTGGAAGACTTAGAAGATTTGGATGATTTACTGGCTCCATCCTGGTCAGACAATGCCTCAGAAAAGAGGCGCTTAATGATACCCCTATCAATCAATTTCCTCTTCCTTTCAGCTAACACTCTTGTGGAAAAGGAATGACATATGTTGCAAAACTCTTGCAGATGTACCTCACCCAAGCAGTAAACACACTGCACATGGGCATCTGTGACTGACATTTTCGGTCCGCAGTCTGGGCACTTTTTAAAGCCTGACTTTGGATGCTTGTCCTTATCTTCATACATTACACAACTTAAGCACACTGATTAACTAAGAGCTGTTTTAAACTAAGTAACTCACACAAACATACACACAGCCCAAAAAGGGGCACTAACAACTAATAACTACAAATAGTAATTAGAGATCCAAAATGATAGTCCCAAAGGGGACCACTAACTAATCACTAATCCTAAGGCCAAAAGGCCGAAGGCAAGATGGAATACCGAGGAAAGGGGTAAAAACACAGAAAAAAGTACTATTTACTAACTAGTATATCTGCTACTATGAATAGAACAAAGTATATTAAAAAGTGAAAATATAACTTGCTGAAAGTTGAAAAACTCCCAATAAAGTCTCGAGCCAAACTGGAAACCAACAGATCCATGCTGCGGCAAACTAGATCTGAGGTAATTCCAGCAGTGCATCATGGGATAAGGGGTGGGGTCTCGAGCTACTGGAGAACTTTTGGCTTGCTAGTCGGCCGTGTCAGAGCCGAGGATCGGCTCCGAACCCATCAGAGACTGAACTTCACATCAGAAATTTCAGAATCTTGGTCGGAAGTATCATAAGCAAACTCAGTCCTAGGTCTCTTAGAGGGGGAAGGTTGGTTTCCCTTGATTACAGTAATAAGGTCTTCAGTGATTCTCATCATTTGTTCTTTAGGCATAGAGGCCTGACCATGTGGTCTGTGCGTCAGTTTTTTAGGCATGGTTTGAGTTTTAGGCCTTGAAAAAGAAGATGGTGCTGGTTTAATATGCAAGTCAGTAGGCCTGAATACACCCTCAGAAGCCGGTGCCTGCACAGCGGCTCCGGACCCATCCAAGGTACAGACATCCGCAGGTTCCACAGTTGAAGCATCTCGCGGCATACCAGACTCCGAGTGGGTCTCAGTAGAGGCCTGCGAATCTGAAGTAGCTGGTATCAGGGGCTGCGAAAGCGCCTCACTGACTACCGGCGAACTGGGCGGCCTGTTTCTGTCTTTATCTTTGCGTTTCTTCGGAATGTCGGTAGTTGGATGGCTTACCAATGACATATCAGGATAATTGAACCGAGCACCAAAAAATTTAGAAGCACAAATATACCAACAAAGGATAGTTTGTGGTTTAAATAAGGCACAAAACCGACAGCGAGGTATGTCGTGGTCAGGGCCTAGGCAATGAATAAAGTACGAATGAAAATCTTTATGAGGTATTTACTTTCCACAAGAAATGCAATTATTTACTTTTACTGACATCGGTTTAGAGCAAGAAAAAGTTTCCCCAATGGGGTACTTAGCTTTTAGTTAGAGACACTGGTTCTGAAACTCGAAAATGAAAATTTCAGGAGTCGGACGACCGGCACTTGCGAACTGCTTCTGCTTCGGGCACCACACGGCAAGAAAGACTGATGTAATGACGTTGGCTGCATGTTTTATACCCCTGATGACCTGACGTCATGGAAGAAGAGACAGCAACCAACGCAGGACCCAATACTTTGTTAATCAGGCCGACTGAGGGTTACCTGCAAGCAGATAACCCCAAATGTAATGACTGCAACAGTGAAACACGAAGAACATCAGTGATTATTTAAAACCTTTCTTATCTTGTTACAGCACAAAGCATGGATGCATTACAGTTAAGAAATATCACTATCATATGCAGCAGTCATGGATAGCACCTCCCTCAATCTCACATTTAAAACACTTCTGCATACCATACCAAACTGTTTCACAATATAATATGCAATTTATAGCAGAAAAGTTATTATACAGTAATTAATATAAACAAAATCCCTTTTGCTAAGTTATTTCCGTACCTTTGGTGTCTTTCTAAACACTGACGACAGAGTGGGAAGTATGAGTTAGAGTCCTTTCACTAGTTTATCACAATCAACATATTTCTAGTTTTTCGGACTTCAACTACAACTGTAACTGAGCAGCCACATGGTTTTTAGGTCTCAGAAAAGGAGATATCCAAAGAGAAGGCACCTACATCTGACAATTAAGTGCTGACAATGATGGCAAGAGATCCAAATATACACAAAAAATGCAGGAGAACCAAGTATACTTACAATACTCAAGGAATTTAAGGAAGCTAAAGTTATAAAATTCTACATGGTTAAAAATGATGACATAACTCTTAAAACACATCTGGAAGCAGCGGAGGTAAAACTGGACTATTAAGAGTCGCAGCTGAGAGAATTTGAGGACTAGGCATGGCAAAAAAAACCTTAGGCTGAATGGAGTCCAAGAAAGGGTTGAAAGAAGGGACTGTGCAAGATACATCTGACTGCAACTCTATGCAGGGACAGACATACCACCTGAACAAATTAAGCTGGAGAGTGCTCAGAGAATCCCCTAAAATCTACAAAGAAGAGGGGAAAGACATCCCAGGGAAATTATAGTGCAGTCTGAAACGTTTGCATCAAAACGGAAAGTTTTAGCCAAGGTGTGGAGACCAGGTAAAATAATAAAGATCGTAGATGCAAGCGCAGCCATAAAAAAAAGATAGATGGTTTCCCACCTGTCCTAAGGGTCTGTGGATCAAAAGGATTGATGTTTTTTTTGCAATATCCTTCCACTTTATAAATTTTTTTCATCACAGGTCCTAAAAGATTTACTGAACCAGAATTAGAGCTTCAGGTACTCAGGATGGCAGAGGGCCTTCTTGCCTCGTGAGACAGCGGGGGAGGCAATCAACACAGAGAGACCATCAAGTGGAGCGACTACAACAAAAGCACAAAAGGACACCTTTCCCATGTTTACATAGCAATAAGTACTTTGTGAAGGGGCAGGACTGATGAAAGAAATAAACATGAAGGTGAGCTGTAAATTCTAGCATTCTTAGGGATTATCACTGCCATACTTATTGAACAGACTAGTGACAAGGCAATATGTAGCTTAGTCTGCATTGTTTGGGAACACTGAGTGAGATAAACTGTGGTAAATGACTGTTTTTATGTATACAGAGGAGGTGGAGAAAAAGGTCAGTATCATTCTTTTGGGGCATCTATGTGTTGATTTACACATGTACAGCATGTTGCATGAAACACGGAGCTTAGGCTATGAAGGCTGAGGTGATGCTTCAGTATTACTCACTCTTGCCCCCTTCTCTCCCAATCAGGACTTTAGACTAACAAAATAAACTCATGGCCCAAAAAAGGAAGCTTAACAGGACTGTGTCACTCATTCCCCTTTAATCCAGGGCAAAGTGATTAAAAACTGGCTAGGATGACTGTGGCAGGAGAATTTAATACAGCCATTAATAAATGTCTCATTTGACAATGATTGCCAAGCTAGAAAAGCTAGTAAGAGACATTATGAGCAGCTGAAGGCAACAGCTTTCTTTCCTGGGAAGTGGTTTAACTGTAAACATTTATTTATTTATTTATTGTCATTTGTTAACCGGGTTGGTCCAAATGAGCTAAAGGCCCACTTTCAGTGGAGACCCGAGGAGAAAAGCTCCAGTTACAATTACAGTCATTTGAGACAGAAATTTACATCATAGATGGCATATAACAAGAATTTATACAACAAAGTGAAATTAACTAAATTAACAGTTTTGTACAAGTTTCAGGGTATATCTATACAGTAACAACAATAATCTAGGTGCAGTGCAGAAAAATTATTACAAGAACTGGGTGTTGATATGTAGTAGTATTGGCACTATGGAGAGTTGAAAGGATAGAGGAAAGAGAACCATAACAAGAGAAGAAAGTAGATTTAGAAAGAGGTTTGCTAGAATCAGGTTGGAGCTCGACAAGGACAGGATCAGGTGTTTTGTAGATCGTGTTTAAGTTCAATTTTGAATTTGACCTAATAGGGGATACTTCTTATATTATGAGGAAGGGAGTTCCGGCAGTAAGCTATTGAGTATTTGAACAGTGTCTTCCCAATATTTTTTGTAGGTTTGTAGATGTCCAAGAAGATGCTTGTCAGATGTACGAAGCTGACGGGGGTTGTATTGCGGTGCAATATTAGAGCTAGAGGAGCAGGAAATGGGGTTATAAAGAACTGAATGTGTTATATGCAGTTGCGGAAGGAGCAGTTGTTTAGGGAATTCAGGCCACTGCAAAAACATAAGGGCAAGGCAGTGGTGGGATTTATAGGGGAGATCGGAGGCAAATTTAGCGATTTTGTTGTAGGTTTGCTCTAATTTGCTGAGAAGAGATGACTGAAGGTTGGTAAGGACTGGAGCTGCATACAGAAGACAGGGTAAGAGGAGAGACATGGCTAGGGAGGGTTTGGAGGAGGGAGAAAGAAATTTATGATTATGGTACAGGAGGCCAAGTTGTAGGTGTTTTTTTATGCACTGATTGATATGAATATCGAAGTTTAGTTCATCATCTATGGTGACGCCAAGTCATTTAGTATGTGGTTCAGGTCTGATGATGGTATTGTTAATAGAGGCGATGGACAAAGTGGAGTTGTGTTGTGCTAGTGTTTTAGGATAGAAAAGTAGAAGTTTAGGTTTTTTAGGATTTAATATTGGCAGAATATCAGTCAGCCAAGTTTCGATGGAAGAGAATGTGTCTTGGGGAAGAGAAAGGAGTTCAGGAATACTGTGGGCAGTGGTGCTAAGGGTGGAATCATCAGCATACTGTAAGAGAGTTAACAGGTTGGTAGCAGACTAAGCTGTTAGTGAAGACACTGAACAAGAGGGGACCCAAAATAGAGCCTGGGCGAAACACCAGTGTAGGCAGGCAGAAATGGGGAAGAGACAGTTTGCCAGCTTATAGACTGTAGTTTATTAAATAGGCAACTGGAGAAACAGGCTATAGACGGGATAGAAAGGTGAAGATCAGAAAGTTTAGTTAACAGTTTAGAGTGAGAGACTGTATCAAAAGCCTTTGAGAGATCAATGAATAGACAGGAAAGAAGTAGGTTGTTATCATGGGCTTCTGTTACTGTTTGGGTGAATGAGAGTAGAGCGGTAGATGTGCTGTGGTGGGGTCTAAGGCCATGCTGGGTGGGAGTTAAGAGATTATTATCAAGCAAGTGTTTAAGTAGCTGGGAATGAACGCATTTTCCTAGTATTTTGGAAAGTGGGGATTGTATAGCAATGGGACGATAGTTTGAGGGGTCAGTGGAGTTACCTCTCTGTGGAGAGCGATTGTGTAAAAGGATTTCCATAATTCGGAGACTACAGACTCAGTAATAAAACGATTAATAAGGATACAGGCTTGGTAGGAAATAAAATTAGCAGCAATTTTTAGGAAGTGGAGAGGTAAATTGACAACAGAGGGAGAACAGGGTTTGAGTTTATTCCGTTGGGATTTGATAAAGGCAGTGGGAACAGGTTTAAGGAGAAGGTATTAGAGGAAGAAGGACTGGAAGGTAAAGTCAGAGAAGAGGCAATTTTACCCTGATTTTTTTGGAGAGGGCCATGGAGTTTAGTATGTCAAGAAATATCTTACTGAATGCAGTTACAGAATCATTAAGGGGGAGGTGATAAAGGAAGGACCAGTTGATATTGGACAGTGTACAGTTGAACTTGTTTGGGTCCAAGTCAGTCAAATTACGACATTCTCTGTAAAAGTGTTCTGTGGGTGACTGTTGAAAGTATCTATGGACATAGGTAGGGGAATGGTCACTCAGAAAGTTGGAAAGTATGCCAGGGTTATGATAGACACAAGGGTCGGAAGTAAGGATCCAATCTCAAATAGATCCAGAGGTAGAGGTTTTGCTGGTTCTGGTAGGGGAAGATATGAGCTGGTGGAAGCCGTACAGGTTGAGACAATGAGTAGGGGAAGAGGAGGAAAGTGAAGCCCAATTAATGTTTACGTCACCAGTATAATGGTTTCGTAGGGAATATTTTGGGAGAGAAAGTCTTCAAGAATAAGAATGTTGTTACCTGGGGGATGCAGATGGAGACAATGGCACATTTTTTATGGGGGTTAAGACTGCAGTCTACAGTGGGGATTTCTGCAGGAGCAAAGCTGGGTAAGGGGGTAGAGAGTGGAGAGAGAGTGAGGTGGGTGGAGTAGAGCATGGCAACACCTCTACCTCTCTTAATAGCTCTGTCTACACGATAGATGTTGAATCCTGGGGGTAAGATTTCTGAGTTAGAGATGTGAGGCTTTAACCAGGTTTCAGATAGGGTTAGGATATGAGGGGAGTTGAGCTGGATCCAAGTGTGCAATTCTGTAGTTTTGTTAACAAAGCTTTGGATATTCGGAGAGGAGATAGTTATGGATTTAGGTGGGGGAGTATGAAATTGGGGTAAAGACTGAAGGGGTGAGGTGGAATGAGAATGTGTATAAGAGGTAGAGGTGGCTGATCCTGGATTGGGATGGATGTCTCTGTCCAAGAAAGGTGTATCAAAGAAAGAAAGCAGAAAGGAGAGAAGGTCTACAGTACAGGGAGTTCTAGGTTTTATACAAGTGGAGAGAGATACATTAGGATAGATTTTGATCATAAAGAGGTTGGAGGGTAAGAGTGGAAATAGGTATGGAGAGATTTGAAGTGTGTGTTATAATACTGTTAGTATTGAAATGTTTTTATTATGTTACAGATGTGTTGCTGAATGTTTTAATTTAACTCTTCCATGTCTCATTAAGGATTATGAACGTGAGGATTTATAAATCTTCTTATGCCCAGATAAAGTATGGGAAAATGTTCCTTTTATGGTGGCCAGAGTTAAAAGACATATTCCTTAATGAGAATGGAGTCAAAGAAACTTTAATGGCAACAAAGACATTTTAACTTTTTCAAAACAGGGATGACAGATCAACTTAAATAGTGAGCTGCAAAATAAATGGGCTAAATAGTCCCATTAAAAGGGACAGGATCCTTCTAGGTATTAATAGATATCAGGCAAATGTAGCACTCCTGTAGAAAATGCATCTGACTAAAGAAATCACCTAACTCCTACAAGAATAAGATGGTACAGACTGATAGCCAGTTCTACCTATCCAGGGGCAAAAGAAGAGGAGACACAATATCTGCATACCTGGGGACACAGATCCAAGTACTGGAAGAGTTACTGGATAAATGAGGAAGACACTATCAAGGGATAAAACAAGGGCCATGTAGTCACTACATTTTACATGTGCCCCAGCTAGAACTTTACTTGGTATAGTAGGCTAATGTCAGAATTATTGGGCTTTACAGAAGGGTTCACTCTGCTAGCAGGAGACTGGAACACAGTAACTGACAAACGAGTGTAAATGCTAGGCCTAGGTGATTCAGACTACAGGGAAAAAGGTTACAAAAAGGAAGTTTCACAGGAGAGCTAGATTTAGTGGATGTAGGGAGGAGCTAACTGATGGACTCTGATCCAGACAATACTTATTAATCAGCAAAATACAATACATGGTCAAGGATAGATAAAAAATACCTTCTGGCCTCCTACATGTGTGGGTCCAATACTTCTCTCAGATCATGCTCTCCTGAAAGTCAAAATACAGTCTGGGGAAAGGCAATGGTGGTTCCTCACCTTTTTCTTGGAAGACCCGAAGTTCCCCATTTTGGTGGAGGAAACTATGCAAATAATTTCTAGCATGAAGATGGGAAGGTGATAGAGGAACTGAATCACAACAAAGCCACTTTACATGTTAGTGTAATAGGATACACTAAGTTGAAAAAATGGTATGGGAAGAAATTAGGAATGATGCACTAACATCAACTGACAGGGGTGATGCTGACCCAGCAGCAAAAAGAAATGCTAGCTTCCTTGAAATAGAATATACCAGGATTCCTGGATGAAAAACTATTATTCCAAAAAGCATCCTTAGGATGTACTAATTAACATTTATCCTACAAAAGTATTAAATACTTAGCAATGTAGCTTGGGCAACAGAAGGAGGAAAGGATGATTTCACAGATTAAATCTCCGGATAAGGACTTAATAAAAAATGATACATTGAAGATTCCTAAAAGATTTGAGGCCTTCTATGCTATGTTGTATAAAATCAGAGGAAGAACCTATACATATACACTAGGTCATTGACAGCTTCTTGGAGAGATTTTCACTTAAAAAAACTAAAGTTAGAGCATGGGCACAAATTTCTAAAGTCAATAATAACAGACAAGATAGACAGAGAACAATACGTAATCAAAATAAAAGGGAAGTCACCAGGAACAGACCTATAGAAGTTCTGAAGACACCTTTAAGCTAAACTTGTGAACATAAGGCTTAGATTAATGAACGGGGTGTTACAAAGTGGGGAAATACTGGCTTCATGGAATATAGTTTATTCCTAAACAAGGAAAAGATGCACTTTAACCTGCTTTGTATACACCCATTTCAGTTCTAAATTATGATTCCAAGACCTTTATGACTATCATTGCGAATGAGGTATCCAAATTATTTCCAGGACTGATTCATATGGGTCAGTGTGGGGGCCAGAACTCACAGGTAGGCTATTGGTACTTGTATGTTTTGATGCTGAGGAGGCTAGTCAGTTTGAAGAAGGATATTGGAGATATTACAGTGAGGACTGAAATGTTATTAAATTAACAGCTAGATACTTACTCTTATTGATTATCACGGCTATTAAAAAGCCAATAACTAAAAGATGCAAACAAAAAAATGCTCCTACATTCAAGGAAGGGACAAATCCTTCTATACACACCAATGTATGAAAAACAGAGAATACTGAAGTGTTTTCAGAAGCAGAAATTCCTCAGAAAATGGAATCCTTTCCTGTATTACACAGACTCTAAAGATTAGTACACTAAATAGGTAGTTGTTGCAAATAGGAGAGTAACTGCACAAAAGTGGAAATGGTTGGTAAAAATGGTAGTACAGCATATTAGGAGTCTCAAAACCTGGGCAGATATTTTCTAGGGTAACAGGTATTTAAATTTATCGGAAACATAATGTAAATATGTTTTTGTATTTACCTGGATAGTTTGGTCACATCTAATTTTCTCATTACTGCTACAGTTGAGGGCTTTTCTATTTCTTATTGTTTCCGACTCTGCTGCTTATTCAGACTTAGAATCCAGCTCATGAGCTCCTCTCCTTACTCATAATGCTCTGCTGTAGCACCAAAACCCCAGATTGAGTCTGCTGCCCAATCCCCATAGTAACAACACAGATAGGAGATGAACAAAGAAAAACAGGGGCCAAACCTGGAACTGCAGGTTCCAATACAGTCCAATAAGTCAATCTAGAAGCTTTTACGTGGAATGGATGGGAGGGAAGCTGTGGAAGAATGAAAATCGACAACACAGATACCTAGTTATGGAAAAATATAACTTTTTAAATCTGGTGTTGTCCTTTTCATTCTTCCTTAATGTATGAGACAGAGTCCTCAGCTAAGTTGCTCTTGGGTGGCCCTCAAGGAAGGATATTCTGAAGCACCACTGAATCAAAGAGGCTCTATTTCTATTAATAATATCCAATTTGTAGTTGGAAACAAAGGTATGAGCTTTGTACCATGTAGCTGCAGCACACATGTCGTCAACAGATGGTTCTGGACCAAAAAGCAGATGAAGTGGCCATGGATCTGATAGAATGAGCCCTGGGAGGCTTAGGTAATGTCATGCCTTTTTGTGAATGAATCCAAAAGATACAATCTGTTATCCATTTAGCTAGAGAGACATTAGATACTGGATAACCCAGTCTTTTTGAGGAAAAGGAAACAAAAAGTTGATCTGATTTTTGGAATTATTTTGCCCTATGAAGATAAAAACGTAACGGTCTGTGCACATCCAGGAGGTGTAGCACGTTTTCTCCTTTAGTGTTAAAATTTGGAAAGAAGACTGGTAAATGAATGGATTGGTTAGTGTTATTCTCTGAAGCCCCCTTAGGTAAAAAAAAAGGGGGGGGGTTAGTCCATAAGGAGAGACTGTCCTTTTGATAAGTTATGAATGCAGATTTGGAAGAGAGAGCCTAGAGTTCAGATATTCTCTTTGCAGAACTAATAGCTACCAAAAAAACTGTTTTCCATGATAGAAACTTCAGATCAGATTTAGCTGAAGGCTCAAAGGGTTTTTGAGTTAGTCCTTGCAGCACAAGTTTAAGGTCCCAAAGTAGACAGGGATCTTTAACTGGAGGTCTTAACAGAAAAATTGCTTTTATGGAAGCTTTAAATAATTTAGAAGAAGTCAGAAAAACACGTCTGTTGCCAGTATGAAAACTGGAGATATCTGCTAGTTGAAGTTTAATAGTAGAAAAACTAAATCCTTCCTCAAACAGCATTGTGAAGAACTTTAGAATCATAACAACTGGAGCAGAAAAAGAGTTGCTGTATTTATTCAAAGCCCAAAGAGAGAATCTTTTCCATTTACTTTACTTCTGTAAACATTTTTGGTTGATTCTTTTTGAGAAGCCAAAATAATATTGCTTACAGGAAAAGAATGCCTGGGCTACCTATTACTGGAAGTGGAAAAAACATGCAGTTAGTCTTTAGACTCGAATGTTGGGATGCTGGATCCCTGACAGGTATGACAGAAAATCCAGAGTGGGCTCTAGGACAACGAAGATGAGACCACAGGAAGGGGAACCATACCTGCTGAGGCCAGATAGGAGCAATGAGGATCAATGAACTCTTCAGCCTGCTTGCTTTCTATAAGAATTTGGGAATTAGGGGAAGACCGGGTGGGGGCTAAGCATAAAAGAGACCCAGGGGCCAAGCATCAATCAGAGAATCTCTCGTTGACTCTCCTGAGGGGAGATCAGAGAGAAGTACTTGCTGCACTTGTTGTTGAGGGGAAAGGCAAATAAGTCACAGCAAGCTTGGCCCCAATGCTGGAAGATCATCTCCGTCACAGACTGACAGACAGACCACTCATGGAGCATTAGAATGAATCTGCTGAGCTTGTCCACCAACACGTTGGCTTTCCCTGGAATGAGTCACAACTAGAAAATGGTCTGAAGAGATTGCCCATTCCCATACTTTCATGGCCTCTCTGCAAAGGGGGCAAGATCAGGTTCCTCCTTGTATGTTAATGTACCAGACTACAGATGTTGTCAGTCTGAGCTGCAGTCATTCTGAAGGGAAGAGCATCTTGAAAGGCCTGCAATAATAACAGGACTGCTCTCATCTCCAGGACAATGACATGCAACCTGGTCTCCTGGGAGGACCATGTGCCTTAGACAGTTCTTCCCAAGAGATGTCCCCCACCTCCACTGAGAAGCATCCGTGGTCACTGTGGCCACAGGAACTGGAAGGATAAAATGTCTGCCTAGATGTAGCCCATCAGATTGTACCCACCAACTGATGTGTCTTCTGCAAACTGGGGTGAGCCTGACTGGATAGGATAGGGGCTGTTAGAGAATGAACCACTGCAGAGTTCGGGTCCACTGAAGAACCAGCATAAAAAAACATGCCAAAGGAAGTAATACAATGGCCGCTGCCATGGAATCTAGTGCTTCCGGGCGAAAATTAACTTAAGTCCTTATCATAGAGATACAATGCTGAGGTAAGAGTACTATTTGCTTTGTTGTGTCTAGGTGAGTGCCGATTAACTCCAGGCTTCATACTAGGTTTATATTTGACTTGGCATATTTATCGTTATGTCCAAAGAACTGCAAATCTGGAACAACTAGTTCCTGGTATGTAAACGTAGATGCTTGCATGGGGGCAGTAAGAAGCTTATCATCTAGATAAGGAAACATCTGTAATCCTTTAGTTCCCAAAAAAGCTGCCACCACTGCCATGCACTTGGTAAACACCCTGGGGGCTGTGGTGAATCCAAAAGGCAGGGCTTTGAATTGGTATTGACTGCTTCCCAGCTGAATATGAAAATGTCTCCTGGATCACCTGTCTATTTTGATGTGGTAGTGGGCATCCTGAAGATCTACAGACCACATCCAATTGTCCTTGCGAAAAAAAGGAAGAATGAACTGGATCATGACGACTCTGTATTTGTTTTCTTAAAAAAAAGGTTTAAATTACTTAAATCCAGAATAGGTCTCAGGTCCCCTGTTTTCTTTGGCACTAAAAAGAAGTGTAAGTAAGTTCAGAATCCTATCTGGTCTAGAGGGACCTTTTGGATTACCCCTTTGTCTAGCAGCTTCATAATCTCTTCTGCTGCTGCCTTCCTCTGACTGGGTGGAACTTTGGGAAGTTTCTTCCTTGCAGAGAGGAGGAAGAAGGGAAAATGGTATGTAACATTCTCTGGATTTTAAACTTAGCATCCCAGTATCTTGTGTTACATTTGTCCAGGTGTCTGGGTGAAAGGACAATAAATGCTCGACTGCCTCCAGAGTTGGATAGTCAGGCAGTGCTTCAAGAGCACTGAAAAGGCCTGTCTGAGAATCGCAAAGCCCTGACTTTGCAGACCTCCTCTGCCTCTAGGGCGATGTCTGCAACTGAATTTCCCTTCTGCCTCTGGAGGAATTTTCACTGCATAGATCTTGGAAAGGATCCTGAGATTTGCAGAACCACATGTTATTACTGTCTCTTTGATTCTAAAAAAGGTTCACTGATGCATAGAAAACATGATTCCTACAGCAGACCGAGTCTTCACCCTTGCTCACTGAGGTTCAGCGTCTCTTTTTAACTGATGACCCAAACAAGGAAATGCCATCAAAGCAGGCATTAATAAAAGGCGCCTTAAAAGGTTCAGTGAAGTCACAAAGATGCATCCAGGCATGTCTTCTTATGGCAATGGCAGAACCGGCAGCCTATGAGGTGCCTTCAGCTGTGTGAGAGATCAACCTCATCAAAGCATTGGATATGGACAAAAGAATAGTCAGCTGACAGGATGTTTTGGTTGGAATAACAACTTTTTAACACAATGATTTTTCTGTAATGTCTTTAAATGTCAATGGTTTCACAGACAAATACAAAAAAGAGAGAGTAGTGAATTATACTAAAAAATGTAGAGTGCAAATAGCACACTTGGAAAAAAATTAACATGTGAATTTGATAAAGAAAGGTTTTTCAGGATGGTTATTCAACAAAATACCTGTGACAATGGAAAAGAGGAGTACCTATATTAATTGTAAGAGGAGCTGCAATACTGACAGAAGAGGATAAAAAAGATAATAATGGTAAATTTGTAGTACTAAGGGGCTACTGGCAAGGGAGGAGGATTACACTGGCATGCATTCATATTCCATCTAAAACTGCTATAATGGAGCTCAAGAAAATTCTAGCAGACAAATCAGCTTTCAGCAAGGAATATTACTTATAGATGGGGATTAGAAATTGCTTTGCAGCAGTGAAGATGTGTCGGGGGGGGGGCAGGAGGGAAAATATAACAAAGGAGGATAGACTTTTGAAGAAATTTAAGAAAAGATTTGGCATGGAAGATGTG
Source organism: Protopterus annectens (assembly GCF_019279795.1). Taxonomy (NCBI): domain Eukaryota; kingdom Metazoa; phylum Chordata; order Ceratodontiformes; family Protopteridae; genus Protopterus; species Protopterus annectens. The sequence goes on from NC_056737.1 coordinate 1,607,617,849, forward strand.
AATTCATTACTAGGAATTCAGAGTGAATTTACATATTATTCTCTAAGATACAAAAATCAGGGAAGGCTAGACAGGATTTACATTTCACAGGATCATGTGCATTTAACTGAAGGCCTTGATATGTACTCAATATCTACTGGAGATCATGCACGAATAATAACTAAAATAAAAACACAGGGTAATGAAATAAAAATGAGACACTGATGCTTTCCCACTTACCTGTTGAAAAGAGAAGAATTTAAGGAATGGGTCGTGGAAATTACTCAGGAACTATTAGAGAAAACATTTTTTTCAAAAAATACAGCTAGGGAGTGGGATAAAATTAAATTGGAGTTTAAATACAGTGTGGAAATAAAAGAAATGAAGATATGGTTAAGAAGTAACAAGAATTATTTAGAGGGACTGACTAATGTTAAAATATTGCAGAATGGGGGAATCTCAAAAACCAAGAGGAGGAGGAAATGCAGAAAGCTAAACAGAAAATAAGGAATTACCTCAATAATACACATGAGTTTAGAAAGACTGCTGTTAAGCAACTGTTTTTGACAATAACTACTGAGCACAAAAACGTTTAGCATAATGCCTCAGGCAACAAAAAATAGAAATGGCTGTCACCAAGCTTAGGGTGCCTATAACAAGGAAGTTAACAAGACATCTTGTAAATGTATTAGAAATATTTCGGAAATTCTATGAAAGTCTGCATAAAGCAGAGAAATCTGGAAATCAAGAAAAGGTACAAATGGAAATGTTTATGACAGAATTAAATATGCCAAGGTTAGATAGATAAGGCTCAATTACTAACAGTTAGGCTAGGAGGAGATGAGATAAAAAGTGTGATGTACAACCAATCTACAAGAAAGTCCCCAGGAATAAATGGTGTTCCTGTGGAAGTTTGGACGCAAGGAGGGAAAAAAACTGATAAACATCTGGAAGGTTTTGTTAAACACTATTTTAGGAGAAGAAGAAGTACTAACATCCTGGAAGAAAGCAGTGGCAGCTGTAATATCTTAAGAAGGTAAAGATCCATCAGATCCAGCTTCATACAGGCCCATTTCAATACTAAACCGTGATTATAAAGCATTTATGTCTACAATGGCTAAAAGAATGGCAAAAGTGATACAAAAACTGATAGATATATTTCAATGTGGTTTTGTGGAGGGGAGGGAAACATCTGACAACATTAAAAGAGCAGTGATGATCCCAAGGGAAGCAGAATGCAAGAAAATATGACTGTCTTTGGTGGGTCTTGATGCAGAAAAACATTTGGCAGAGTAAGCTGGGACTTTATGAGCAGGGCAATGGAAGTATTTGCATTCCCTAGTAAAATTATAAGGTTGATTAGGAGGATAAATGATGGATCAGAGTCAAAAATTACAGTGGGTGGGGTCCTCCCTGATAATTTCTCTTTGAGTAGAGGAACCATGGAGGGGTGTCCTCTTTCCCCTTTGTTATTTGCATTATATTTAGAACCAATGGCAAAGAAAATAAGGAACTCAGAAATTCAAAGATATAATTGGTATGGTAGTTAAGAAAACAGAGGATATTACTTTATACCTGACAAATCCAGATACAAAATTAATGAAGATAAGATAAAGGCAATAGCGATACATTATGTACCCACACACAAACTGGTTCAGCAATATCCATGTTTATGGGGACATGATAAAATGAAGTATTTAGGAATGTGCATTAAAATTATTCTGGTGTGGCAGCTAAGGATATGTAGGAAGAGATGAAACAAAAGATAATACAAAAACTGGGAAAATGGAAACTCTGTTATATGGATATGAATAGTAAAATGCAAGCAATTAAAATGTTTTCAATTCCTATAACCTTATACACAGGTCAGGTATATTTTTATCAACCAGAGGAGAAGTTGCTGATAGGAATTAATAAAGAACTGAAGGATTTTATATGGAAGGGGGTGATGTCAAGAGTCAAGTGGGATAAAATGATTCTTCCAACAGAACAAAGTTGATTGAGGTTACACGATTTGGAGGGATATTTCAGAGCAACACAGTTATGGTTCCTGCACATAGCAGAAGCAGAAAACTATAATTCAAAGTGGAAAGGGATGATGATGAAATGGGGAAAAGCTCAAAAAACAAGGAGAGACTGGGATTTTGGATGCAGATCTTTAAGGAGAATAATAATAATAATCATACAGAATATTATATTCATAAAATAGCAGAAAGTACTCTAAGAATTAAGCCAACATGGGAATGGAGAAAGGAGATTCTTCCAATAGGGATGACTGCAATTAGGGATACAGACAATAAGCAAGAGGGGGCTGGGATTTATTGGAAAAAACTGGCAAAGGAACCAAGATATTGGGAGCAAATAACTAGAGAGGAAAAGGTAACAGAATGGGAAGATGCCACGAATGTATTTGGACTGCAGGTTACAGATTACCTTTCCTATCAAGGACTGATATCAGAGTATAGGCAAAGAGAAAGAAATGGAGGTCCTAAACTAAAGACCGGCACTAATTCAGTTTTTAGTAGAATCTAGAACAGAAGCTGCCATGAAAAGGAATAATTAGTAGAGCATATAAAATACTGCATGATAACTATAAGAATCAATCAGAGGTTAGAAATGACTGGAAAGAGACACTGGATAAGGAATTTACAAATAAACAACAATGGGATATATGTATGTCTCTCAAATATGCAATAAAAGCTAGAGGATTTAGGACTTTTCCTTGGAAATGTTTACATAGTTATTTTTACACCCCAAGTAGACCTTCAGAGAATTTTTCCTTGGATAGATAGCAACTATTGGAGGTGTGATGGGGAAGAAAGAGGTAACAGGAACATATTTTCTGGGAGTGTAATGAGTTGGTAAACTTTAAATACTCCCTGCAGATTACTTTGTTAGAGATGCTGGGTGAGCAAACTAATAACTAGGGAAGCAATTTTTCTGAGCTGTAATACAGAATCAAAATTGCCTACACATAGTAAGGCCTTGTTGAGTCTAATTATGGTGGCTGCCAAAAAAGCAATTACTAGAAAATGGAAATTAAAGTCTAAATCAACTATACTAGAAGTAGTGAATTTAGTAACAGACACAAAACAACTGGAATTGGGATCTTTAGAAAAGGGTAGGAGCAAATAACATAGGAACGAATTGGTAAAACAATGCAAACAGAGGAGGAATGAAGTTTAGAAGAAAGCAGGACTTGAATGAGCTATGTAATGTTTGACTGAGAATTAGTGGGTAGATTATAAGTGATGTATAATGTTTGCAACTAGAATTATATCAATATGGTTTGTAATGTAAAATAATTGCAACTGGGATTGTATCAATATGGTTTCTTTTCATTTATATAACTGCCTATGTCATAAGTGATAACTTAATAAAGATGTTTCTTATTTAAAAGAAAGAAGACTAGGGGTTAATTCCATTCCCAAAAAGGCTGAATGCATTAATTTTCAAATACTGACATTGCACTACAGCCTTCCTTTGTCTAGATCATTAAAATGAGGTCTAATTTGCCTGAGATGGTGGCAGCTCACACAAATGTAAAAGATCCCACAGTACCTACTGAAAAAAAGTGGGGTTACATGAATCCATATTTTCTATCACCAGTATTATATCATACATTTTAGCCACATTTAAAATTCATCTACAGCATACAAAAATAGACCTTCAGTGATGACTAAACATGTACGAAAAAGAATAATCACTACTACATAAAAAGAGACCTTTATGTGTATATAACACAAGATTAACGTATAAATATGTTTACAAATCTCTGCATCTGCAGAACTTATGAACTTGAAAAATATATAATTCCACAACACATCAATACTGCTAATATTTTAGTCCCACATACTTTTTGTTAAAACCAATATTTTATCCCTGTTAGAACAGCTCACGCATATTTTTTTTTATACAATAACTCTCTACACTGAACTTTTCATACAAAATAAAATAAAATTCTATTGCATCAATTTCTTTACTTCTTTATTTATTTAATTACCCATCCCTGCAACTGACCATCAGCTGCCACCAGGTCTTCTCCTCACTCACGAGATTTACTGGACCCACCAAACCCTCTCTCAGGTTCAGCCTGACCCATGTCTGGGAATGGTGAGATTAGAGACACAGGTGCAGGATCATACTGCTGTCAAAGAGTGTGCCCTATACCCATCTACCCTGCAGCAACCTTACAAGTTCTGCAACTGCAGCCTGCAGGAGGTGCATGCACAATCTTCCGACCAAGTGGTATACCACTTTTAGCATGGAGCTTAGCAGCCGAGGCTGCCGTCTTCTCCCTCTCTACAGGATGGGCATGATGACATCAGCCACTCACTCCCATCCTACTCCCTCTGCAGCCACTCCAGTGTCTGGTTGTCTGGGGAGCAGTAACGGCTTTATCCCTCTTCACAATAGGGCTGCTCAGACTTCTTTATTATTAATCTAAAACTTTTCAAGTAAAATTTCTGTGATGGTCTTTTTTTTTTTTAACTGACATGCCAATCTAAAAATTGTTTTGCTCTTGAACAAATCAGAAAAAAAAATGTTTCAGTAGTGTCTTCAGTATAATATTTGTCTATTGCTCCTTTCTTCTTTGTATTTAACACACGTTGACCCTTTGAAATGTAACTTGTTTAAAAGTAAATACCATAGGAAATCCTAATATTCCCACGCCCGATGAAAATTATTTTCTTTTGTTAAGAGCTTGTACAATGTGAACTGACCATCTCTCCAATGTTCTACCACTTAAATTCCACCATAGTTAATATCCTTCATTTAGGTGTGTCACCAAGATTCAATATCCATAGCAAAAGTATGCTGCCATATTTACAGACATCAAATGCCACCATCACATATTTCCTTTATCACAGGATTATTGTATCCAAAAATTCCCAGTATTTCATTTTACCAGTGTCTTTGTATGTAATGTTTCTTTATTACATATTACTGTTTTCACCATCCAAAAATACATGTAATACGGCTAAACAATCAGATTAATTTGTTCTAATCCTTCTTTGTTAACTGCATTATATAAACCCCCTGCTAAATAGGGTTTAACCTGGACCCTTGAATGAAACTAAAAATAAGTCTAGTAACTCTGTCAGAAGCATAAAAATTTTCAAGAAATAGGTTAATTTTACCAAGAGCGTTGACTATATTAGATATACTTTTCCACATGAAAGTTTACCGAAATGTTTTAAAAATGTTATTGTGTCTTGTAATTCATTCATGACGTTGCCCCAGTGTTGTAAAATAACTTCAGCGGATAGTAAAACTACTGCTAAAATGGCAATTCATGCCTGAGAAATTTTAAATACGTTTAATTTTTGCAATGTCTCCAAAGTCTTTACCTTTTCCCTTACTCAAGTTTCACCCTACATGCATAACACTGTTTTTCTACTCCTTGTAACATTCATTCATCCCAGTCTTGCTTTTTATATCCAGCACTTCATCTTCTGTACAACTTAAGAATAATGGTACCGTTTCCCATTAATAAACCACCCTGCTTCATGCAAAATTTTGGACAATCTTATCTGATTATTTCAACTTTGAATTTTCTAGTAAACTAATCATTTAATAGAACCTTAATCCATGTACTTCTATAAACAAACCGAGAAAATAAGTTTCTTGCCTATATCATATGATTTAATTATTTCCCAGAATAGCAAAGAACTAACAATGCCAAATGTTTTCAGAACAGCAGAGACAATGATTGGGGGGCATTCAAGAAGGTACCACGATGTGTACATCTCCATGTACACATTGATGTCACCTTTCAGTATGCATCAAAGGCCCTAATACAGTGCTGCAGGGTGCTTCAGCATGAAGACGTGCAGCACCACATAGGGCCAGCTCTGCTGCCATGCTGAATGCTAATGAGGCAGTCCAGGGGAAAGGCATATGCTACTGCTAATTAGTCATGTGTTTCTATCCCCCCTCCCCCGTCTCCAAAGAATAACCTGCCAGAAGGCATGTACATACAATTCAAGAAATTGGTTAGCCATGTAGATCAGCACAGCCAGCCCCAACACATCACTGCAAAAGGCCATGTTCAACTAACTACCATGACTGTGGTAAAACAATGGGGGGGGGTCACCAGACACTAGGGATAACTCATCTGTTAACTGTTATATTGGCACCACCATCATAAGAGGGACTGAAGAGGTGGGGGATATCACTAGACTCCAAGAGAGTGCCATAACTGTACATAAAGCACTATGGAGATCGGGAGATGGAACAACTCATTATCCACTTTGGCAGCGCCATAATGGCATGCAAGGTTGTATGGTGACTGGAGGAGAAGGGGATCGCTAACCACCACAACATATTAGATTCATGCTGTAATGGCACTTTAGCTATTACTGGGTGGGGTATCACAGGAGGGAAAACAGGTCAAGGACAAGTATGGAACTGTGGTGTGTGTAGTATACTTGTGCCTGCAGAAAAGTGATGAGAGGAATGACACTGTCTACACAAGCAGCAGTTTACTAAAAGATGTGCAGATCAGAAATGATCTGCATGTTGAAGTAGCAACTGTGATTCACAGACATGTAAATTAATCAAAAATGAGATCTTACTTCATTGAGGCTAACATGTCTCTGAAAGGCAAAATACCATGATGTGGAAGCAGGGCCTTTCTAGAGCAAGCCAGATGGGTCATACTAGGCCCTTTAAAGAATACATGGGAATATTTGTTTCTCCTCAATTCATAACTGAATCTACAACTAGGCCCAAAAAGAAAAAAAATTGTGGTTTCCTTCAAAGTTTCAGAAAACCCAGTATGCAACCTATACTGTGTCAAAAACAAACCAAGAAGAAACTTCGTAGTGTAGAGTGTGTGAAGTTCACCCCCTGAGGTATGTTCTTCACCTAGTTCACTAATAAAAATCGAACTGTAAAATATGTACTACAAAATAATGTTGTTGTTGTTGTGTCTTTCGGCTTTTCCCGGTTAGGGGTCGCCACAGCGGAACTCCGGTCCACTAATGATTGGCAGTAGATTTTTACGTGCCGAGCTGCCAGCTCGTACGCACAACCTTCAACGCAGGTACGCCCATTCACACGTCTCCACACAGTAGCTGCTCTAGCTGAGAATCAAACAGGACAAAGTCTTACTGTGAGGCGACAATGCTATAATAAAATAGAAAATATTAGGTAGTTCACAGTTGAGTTAAAAATGGAATATCCTTTACTGAAATACACAAACAAGCAATCCTAGTTGAGTATAATAAAAAGCATCAACAACATTCATTATTTATATATAATCAGGTTATTTGCAGCAAGAGAGTGGTTACAGAGGGTGGTTCTGTTAAGAGCAATAAAGGCATCAAATTCATTCCTTTAGCTAAGTCCCCCATCCCCCATAACATCATAGTGTAAACTGAGACTGTGCTACCCTAGAAGTGAAACGAAAAAAACTAGAGACAAAATGAAATATAACAGAATAACAGCTTATTAACATTTTATACAGGCTAACCTACTAGCAAAAACTTTATTAAGAAACCAGCTCACTAACAAGATTTACCACTAGACATCTATCAGAATAAATATTAATACATATAAATATTTATAATTATGCTACTCTGTTTATTACAGTCTCCGAATTTTGTTTTAGCTTATCAGTGTCTTACATTTATCAAAACAAAGCATCTTCTCTTTCCCTTTCCATCCCCATTATAATTTTTTTTGCCTAATGAGTATATTCCAAATTTTCACATTATCATTCTCAAAAAAGTATCTCTTTTCAAACTTGATACACTTTATTCTTACAGACTGATTATATTCCATAAGCACACTCATGTACTGAAACTCTCCCTCTCTCTCTTGACTTTATATATACAGTTTTTTTACACTTGATAGTCTTAACTACCATGTCTTGCCTAATGATCCTTCCATAACCTGATTCTTTCCTGTTGTAAAACTGTCAGACTGTGGCATATACCCAGTAAAAAAAAACTTACCAAATTAAGCACAATGTTAAATAAATCATGCATCCACAATGCTAAGACAGAAAAAGGTCTCTGTCAGATGATCTTGACATAACTTGATTCTTTCCTGATGTAAAACTGCCTAGACTTTGGCATACACCTGTAAGTCATTTAAGCCCCTTACACCACACATATAACATATTCATTGTTACCAAAAACACCCAAAATAGCATAATGGTTAATAAGGCTTGCAACTTTTTCTTTACCACCTTTTCTCTTTATTAGCATGCTCAGCTGGTGAACCTGGGAATATTGAGGCAATGCTACAATTGCCTCATGTACCCAGACAACCCTCTCCTCCTCCCACAAAACACAAATACATGCGAGAGATGCAACTATACGGCCAAACTGCAGGCTGAGCTCTCTCAACAAAGGACTGGCAAGACCAGTCAGGAGGAGAAGGTTACCACACACACTATAGACCCAGTCTCACATAGTACCATTACAACCTCAAATCATACACATAAACACACAAAGAAATACTCGGAGGCTCTGATCAAAAATCTACCAAAACAGCAGAGGCCGCCAAAGCAGACACCCAAACAACCACCACCTCAGAACACAACACCTGCAACACATAGACCTCACAGTCAGAGTGTCAAACAGTCACAGCCCTTAAGGCCAAACACAATGCCAGACACACTAGTCATTGGTGACTCCATAGTCAGACACACTGACGTCCCGCTCACCAGACTGAGTAAGGAGAAGGTCACAGTAAGCTGCCTGTCGGGCGCTAGAATCCGCCACATAACACAAGCACTCAGGTCTCTCAACAGCAGGTACAAATATGACTCAGTCATTGTCCACGCTGGTGTAAACGACCTGAGACGCACCTCCTTGGACTACATGAAAAGAGACATTGAGGAGCTCTCTGATTATGTAGCCCAGGCAGGTATGACCCTGACCTTGAGCAGTATCCTACCTTCACCAAGAATGATGCCACAATACAGAGATAAGATGATCAGCTTTAACAATTGGCTTAAACACTGGTGTCATTCAAAGGGGATCCAGTGTCTCTCTGAGTGGGATGCGATGCTGGACAAGCCAGGGTGCCACGCAAGGGACCGGTTGCACCTCTCACCCCTGGGATTCGGATATTGGCAAAGGCTCTTGCCACCCCATAGTGCCTTTTTAGGCAAGGCTCAAATTCTAAACCTACCACCCTAGAACACAAAAAGGAAAAAACTAAGGGTAATGCTGCTCAATGCCAGAAGTCTAAATCTCAAAATGCATGCACTCGAGGCCCTTCTCAGTATGGAGAACATCGATGTCTGTGCTGTGACAGAAACCTGGTTCAAGGCTCCTGAGAGCACCCCAGCGCTGTCAGGTTTTACCTCATATCATGCGTTCCGGCCCCAAAATCCGGACAATACCAAGAAAGGAGGGGGGGGTATCCATATTCATCAAGGACACCCACACCTCAAGACTGGTGGCAACACACGATGCATCGGAGACCATCCAGGTGCAATTAACCATAGGCAAGACTGCTCTGCAAATTGTAGCATGTTACAGGCCACCCTCACAAACTCAGGAACCTCACATGGCCTTCCTGAAAACACTAGAGGGATAAATGTATCACCAAACACCATCATACTAGGTGACTTCAATTACCCTAATATAGACTGGGAACACTACTCAAGCCCAAACACCCTAGCCCAAAAGTTCCTGGAATTCATAAACTCAAATGCCATGGAGCAACTAGTCACCATCCCCACAAGAGGAGATAACATACTTGATCTCATCATCACGAACATGGGAGCACAATGTTCAACACCAGAAGTACACCCCTCACTGGTGAGATCAGATCACAAACTAATCTCGCTGGAGGTCCTCATCCCATCCCCACCTGAAATAAAAAAGACCACAGTAAAGAACTTCTCAAAAGCCGACTTCACACTTCTAAAGACTAGTGTGGTCTCCTTTAAGGCCCCTGAGCTGGCGGAAAACAGTACTCAAGCCGCTGAATCACTTACAAATGCCTTCTACCAGCACCTGCAGGACTGCATGGATAAGGCAATCCCAAGCAAAACAAAGACTCTTTGTACCAAAGGCAAGCGTCCAGTCTGGTGGACCCCAGCCATAAACAAACTCTACAACAAAAGGAGGAAGCTACTACAAGATAGAGCAAAATCCTTAAAAGGTAAGACACCCTTGATCACTATAAGTAAAAAAGTAAGAGCCCTCATAAAATCATCCAAAGCAAATTTCGAGAGAAAAATAGCTAAAGACTCAAAAGACAATCATAAGGCCTTCTTTAGCTATGTTAGAAACCTGGGAGGAAACTCCCAGATATGCTCAGAACTAGTTCAAAATGATGTGAATATTACTGATCCTACAGACATTGCCAACATACTGGCTGACAGGTTCAGTGCAAACTTCTCCCCTCAAAAGTAGAGATATCTATACCAAACGATTGCAGCCCCCCAAACATCTCCAGCTCCCAAGTGAGAACTGCTCTCTCCAAAGCAAAAAACACAGCATCCATGGGACCTGATGGTGTCCCCGGCTGTGTGCTCCACGAACTCAATGAGGAATTAAACCCACAGCTAGGACAGCTGTTTAATCAAAGTCTTACCTCTGGATATGTACCCAGGGAGTGGCGCACTGCAACTGTGGTCCCACTTCACAAAGGCGGTGCCTCCACCGACCCTGGAAATTACCGCCCATTAGCTTGACAAGCCTTATCTGCAAAGCCATGGAGAGGATCATAATGGACCTCATAAATAAAGACATTGGGAATTTGCAGACTTTGGATCCAACCCAGTTTGGCTTTGTCAAAGGAAGATCATGCCTTTTAAACTTGGTTGACTTCTTCGAAACAGTCACCAAAGCCATTGATGAGGGAAAGGCAGTCCATACAGCTTACCTCGATCTGGCTAAGGCCTTCGATACAATACCCCACTCGGGTATCATTGAAAAACTCATCAGCTTAAATGTTAACCCATACATCACAAGATGGGTTGCAAACTGGCTGAGTGACAGAACCCACAGAGTCAGAGTTGCTGGCGCCATGTCAGACTCAAAGCCTGTCACAAGTGGTGTCCCACAGGGCTCAGTCCTGGGCCCACTCTTGTTTGGCATCTACTTTTCAAGTACAAGCAAACACAGAAGGGTTATGGCTGACAAAGTTTGCAGATGACTGCAAACTGGCGCCATAGTAGAAAACACATCTGACACAGATATCCTTCAGAAGGGTCTCACAGAAACAGATAACTGGTGCCAGAGCCACGGCCTAAAGTTAAATGCCAAAAATGCATAGTCATACCCTTCGGGAAAAACAAGGTTACCCCTAGCTACCAAATAGGTGGCAATCCACTGAGCACAGAAGAAGTTATCAGGGACCTGGGGACCCAGGTTGATAGTAGTCTGTCATTCGACACCCATGTAGCTAAAGTAGTTAGGAAGACCTTCTACATTGCCCACCTTATCATGAAGGGATTCTCATTTAGATCAAGGGAGGTCATAGTCTCCCTTTACTCATCACTCATCAGACCAATGATTGAGTACAATGCCCCATTCGGAATGTATCTGACCCGACACTTGCAGCAGCTGGAGAGGCCACAAAAGTTCCTCACCAAAAGGATAAAAGGTCTCAAAATCTGTCCTATGCTGCCCGACTGAAAGAACTCCAGCTCTATTCAGTCGCCACCGCTTGCTCAGAGGTGACCTTTGCCTAACATACAAGGCCATGTCAAACCCAGATTTGATGAATATGCTTCACCTCAAAAATCTAGATCCATCAGAGCCACAAGGGCGGAGACTTAAACCTCGACACGGCTATTAATAGGACGTGCTGGAGGGATAGATTCATCACCCAAAGACTCCCTATGCTGTGGAACAAAATCCCGGTACATGTGAGGCAGAGCACCTCGCTGGCCTTGTTCAAGAGAAATCTTGACCAATGGATGGGAGATCGCAGATATACCCCAGGGATTACCTCAGTGTCACTGCTCGACAGAGGCACAGCAAAATAACGGGTATAGTTCCCCATACTTAAGGGGTAGCGTAAGCCACAAAACGATGGGCTAGGCTTGCAAATGCCCTCGGGCAGATAGCCTAGTATGAACCTATGAACCTATGAACCTAAATGAAAGTTATACACTTACAGAAATTATAAAGTTGTGCATCTACTTCCATCGTTCAACAGATGGGTTATTGGATCCATCTAAAATATGTTGTGAAAGAGTTATCTCAGACTGTGTTTGCCCATAACTTTCAATAAAGACTGCTGTACCCTTCTACAAGGAACCACAAACTTCACAGAAGGATCCAGCTCCCTGGCATAGAGCTTGAACAGCACATAGCCAAGCCATGGGGACAACCAGTGTGGTCACTCCAGGAACAAAAAAAAAACAACTGAAAAGGGCAAGGTGGAAGGGAAGTTGATGAAGGATGGAAGAGATCTAGCATTATAATAAGCATGTAACTTTTGTATCTGATGTTGTCTCTTCCAACCGTTCCTCAACAGATGAGACAGTCCCCAGCTACTATCAACTCCGGGAGGTCTCGTTGAAGGATATTCTGGAGAACAGCCGAACCAAAGGAAAATCCAGACCTGGACTGTAAATCCAACTTGTTATTAGATATGAAGGTATGGACACAGGACCAAGCAGCACAAATGTCATCCAGTGATACCCTGAAGAAGGAGGCAGAGGAGGTAGCCACTGATCTAGATGAATGAGCCTTAGATGGTTTAGGTAAGAATAACCCCTTCTCTTTATAGACATATACCTCACAAGACATCTGCAGCAGCTGGAAAGGCCACAGAAGTACCTCACAAAGAGGATCACTGCCCTACAGTGACCGCCTCAAAAAACTCCAGCTTTACTCGGCAGCATATTGCCTACTCCGAGGTGATCTCTGCCTAACATATAAAGCTATGTCAGACCCAGAGCTGTTGGACATGCTACACCTAAAGAAATCCCAATTCCTCCAAGCTACACACTCTAGGGACCTAAACCTTGTTACCACAATAAACAGGACACGCTGGAGGGATAGATTCCTGTCCCAGAGACTTCCTATACTCTGGAACAAGCTACCCATCTATGTCAAGCAAAGTTCTTCATTAGCACCCTTCAAGAAAAATCTTGGTGAGTGGATAGGAAATACACTCCGGGGATCACTTCTGTGTCTCTGCTGGACAGTGGCACAGGAAAATAACTTTCTTGGGTGGCGAAAGCTATGGTACCTTGCTGGCTAGGCTTACATAGGCCCTTGGGCCGATAGCCAATACCTACCTATGAACCTATATGAAATACAATCAGATAACCAGTGAGAAACTGTCACTTGAGGCACCACCTTTCCCAATTTAGCTGGAGAAAAGAAAACAAACCATTGATCAATCTTTCTAACTTCTTAGTGCAATACAAATAAATACAAAGTAGATGGTGTAAATCCAATAGTTGTAACATATAATCCAATAGTTGTAACATATATTCTCCATTGTTGGCAAACCTTGGGAAGAAGGCAAGCAGGTTGATAGGCTGATAAATTAATGATTCAGATGCAATCTTATGGATAAAGGAAGGATTATTTATTAGAGAAACACTGTTCTTATGGAAGACCAAACAAGGAGGTTTACAGGACAGGGCGTGTAGTTCTGACACCCTCCTAGCAGAACTGACTGCTATTAAAATCAAAGTCCTCCAGGCCAGAAATTTTAAATCAACCACAGTTGCAGGTCAAAAGGTGGTCTGGTTAAGGCCTGTAAAAGAAAGGTAATGTCCAAGGAGGAATGGGGTCTCAAAGGGGAGGTAAAAGAAGGAAGATACCCCTAAGAAAGGCCTTGGACAATCTAAGGTAGGCAATGGGTGAGTGATTCTCTCTAATGTGAAAACTAGAAATGGTTGCCAGTTGAACTTTGTGGAACAAGAAGCCAGGAAGTATAGCATCATCAGGTGAGGTGCCGAAAAGGGGTCCAAATTTCTACAGGAAGTCCAAATACAAAACCTTTTTTCCATTTACTCTTATAAACCTTTCTGGTAGAGGGTTTCTACACAGATGTCAAAATGTGAATGACTTGGGAAGAGTCTGGACTGTATATTTTTTTATTTATTTATTTCCAGTTTGTTGTTACCTCACAGCAAGAGGTTCTCCCGTTCAATTCTCAGCTTGGTTTGGTAGTGCCTTCTGTGTGGCACCTGCATGTCCTCCCCGCGGTTGGGTAGCATTCGAAAGACATGCGTGCGTAAATGGGTGTGCCTTCATTGAAGGTTGGGCGTCGAGCTGGCACCTCGGCATTTCGTAAAAATCTACTGCCAATCATTAGCGGACCAGAGTTCTGCTGTGGCGACCCCTTACCGGGAAAAAGCCGAAAGACAAACAGCAACATGTATTTCCTGTTTGATAACCGGGAAAGTCCACTGAGCCGAAGGGGCCCATTTTCAGTGGAGGCCCATGGAGAAAAGCACCACATTAGAATACAAGTTGAAAAATACAGAAATGGTTATTTAAATGAGTACAACAAGAGGTAGCATATAAGTCCAGTTAAAGACAAAAATGTATGATATGTACAGATATCTTGCAATTTGAATACACATACATTTGGGAGTTTACGAGAAAGATTATATACAATATTTATAGGGTACAAGAATCATATATTGTTTAGCAACTGTTTGGAAGAAGAGAAAATATATATAATATTTACAGGGTATAAAAATAGTGTGATGTTTAGCAGACCTTGAGAAAATGTAGAACTAGAAGAGGCAGATTACAAGGAGGAATAGGACTAGGTAGGGAGAATGCAGTTACATTTCCATTTAGTGGCTAGGTGGTTGTGAAGCTGAGTTTTAAAGCTATTTGAGTCCTGCATTGTCCTTAAATTGGAGGGGAGAGAATTCCACTTCTTTGCTAGGGAAAAGGATAGGAGGAGTTGACCAGTGGGTCTATTAGGTTTATGAACAGTGATTAAGTTTTGATGTTCAGATCTGAGAGATCTATTTGGGGTGCATAGGGGTAAGATGTTTGTGAGTGCGGGGCATTTGGTGGGGTTGAATATTAGTCTGTGGGCTGTGGTAAGCTGGAGGAAGTCTAGGTAGTTTGGGAGTTCTAACCAGTTCAGAGAGCAGAGGGCAGTGCCATGATGAGAGGAGTATTTGGCTTTGGTGGCGAATTTAGTAATTTTGTTATAACACTGTTCAAGATTTGAGGAGAGAAAAGAAGATAGGTTGGTTAGTAATGGGGCACCGTACATTACGGTGGGAAGCAGGTAGGTGGAGGCCAGAGTTTGTCTGGCGAATGAAGAGAGATATTGAATATTTCTGTATAGCATGCTCAGTTTCTAATGTTTTTTTTGATATTTTGGTGGATGTGGGTGTCGAACTTTAGGTGTTTATCTATTGTGACCCTGAGTAGTTTAGCAAAGGGAACGACTTCAATAACAGAGTTATTTTGGCTATGATCTTGGAAGGAACTCTTAGCATAATGGTAAGATTTTGAGGGTGGGAATAGCAATATTTTGGATTTGTTAACGTTGAGAGAAAGATGGTTTTGGGAGCATCCAGGACTCGGTGATAGAAAAGGCGGACTGAGTCTTGGAGAGAAGTTCAGGGAGGTTTGTGGCGGAGCAGATTAAAGTAGAATCATCGGCAAATTGTATAACTTGAGCATTGGGGATGGGAGAGTGGAAATTCTTGATAAAGATATTGAATAGGATAGGACCAAGAATAGATCCCTGGGGAATGCTGGTAGTAGTGGGTAGGAAAGGAGAGATGCCTTTTTTCCATTTCACAGCCTGGGATCTGTTGGTTAAGTAACTTGAAAACCAGGATATAGTATTTTGGGAAAAAATTAGGTTCGAAAGCTGGCTCAGAAGATGGGTGTGTGAAACAGTATCAAAGGCTTTAGAGAGGTCTAACAGGACCGCTGATACTATTTGCCCAGTGTCACAAACCTGATTAACAGTGTCTAGAAAAGAGAGTAAAGCTGTTATAATGCTGTGCCCAGATTGAAACCCGTGTTGGGTTGGTGTGAGAAATTGGTTTCGGGTTAGGAAGGCATGAGCTGGTGGTGAACACATTTTTCTAGCATCTTGGAGATTGGGGAGAGGAGGGCTATGGGGCGAAAGTTTGGGATGTTATTTTTGCCCCCTTTATGGAGAGGTAAAATAAAGGCTGAACACCAAAGTCTGGGGACACAGGCTTCTTGCAGGGATCTGTCGATTAGGATGCTAATAGGGAAAGTAATGCCATCAGCAGCAGACTTGAGGAAGAATGCAGGGATATTGTCCGGGGCACTGGAGCAGGTTTTAAGTGTGGTGAATAGTCTTTTATGAAGTTAGTGGAGACTGGTTTAAGCTCAAAAAAAGGGGGAGGGTTGGAGTTAAGAGTGTAGGGGGGAGGATGAAAATGAAGACTGCAGAAGGGAGTGATTATTGCTAGGAAAAGTTTTGGTTAGTTCTGGCATAGTGTTAATGAAGAAGGAATTGAACAGAGAGGGTATTTCAGAATAGGATTTACTTGGGTCGGGGCAAGGACTGATTCTGGTGTCTGGATTGAGAAGTGAGTTAATTGAGTTCCAGAAAAGCCTTGGGTTTGTGGCATGGTTGGTCGTAAGTTTGGTATAATAGGATTTTTTTATCTCTGGTGATTTGTTTTTTTGCAAAGTTGAGGAGCTGGGTGTATTGGAAAAAGGTGTCTGGGAGTTATGTTTTTTTTTTTTTTTTTTTTAATAAAGTTTCCAGATTTCATCTCTTTGATGCATAATTTGTTTGATGTCTTTAGTATGCCAGGGGGTGGATTTTGTTTTTATTCTTTTTATTCTTGGTGGTCCTAAGGAATTTTTAGAGTATTTAAGAAGGTGGAGTTAAAGTAGTCGATGGCATTATCCAGTGGTAGAGCTTTTAGAATGTTCCAATTCATTTGCTTAAGGGAGTTTGAGAAAGTTAATAGGTTAAAGTTACTGAGGTTGCGGGTGAGTATGTATTGGTGTTCATGTAGAGGGGAGGAGGTAGCTCGATGAACAAAGGCTGGAATGTGGTCACTTATGGAGTCAGGAATAGTACCCAAGTTGGTGATTTTATATGGATGGGAAACTTAAGATCCAGTGAAGAGTGGATCCTGGGGGATTGTTTTATTAGGTCTGGTAATACAATGGGTTGCCTGTGTAAAGTAAAGTGCCTGTGTAAAGTTGAAGAGATTAATAGCTAATGAGGGTGTGGGATCATTGATTTTGTTCCAATCAACATTTACACTGCCTAGTATATAAGTCTCGAGGTTAATTTCAGTAGAGACCCAAGAGAGAATGTCTTCTTGGGCTGAGGTGTTGTCTCCTGGAGGGATATAGAGGGTGATTATACAGAGGCTTTTATGATTATTCGTCTTTAATAATCCTGCAACTAATTCAGCATTGCTGAATTGAGGAATGGGATTAGTGAAAGGGATTATGGAGAGAAGGCTAGAGTAGATTAAATAAAAAAGGCAGGGAGTTGCCTTAAACGGTCACATCTTAGGGCTTGAAAACCAGTGGGTAAGAATTCAGAGTTAGAGATGTGGGGTTTGAGCCATGTCTCAGAGATGGCTACAACACCGGGTTGGTTGTGGTTTAGCCATGCTTGGAAGAGATTTGTTTTGTTGTTAAGACTTTGGCTAATTGTAAATAGTTTGAGGGTTCTATGAGGGGCAGACTGGTTTGAGAGAGGAGCAGAGTTGTCTGTGGGATGGTTAGGTCCTGGGTTGGGGTGGATGTCCCCTGCTAGAAATAGGGTGTTGAAGAAAGATAGCACTAGTTGTTTTTGTTTGGTTTGTAGGTATTCTGGGAGATACGAGATTAGTTTAGGTATAAAAGGCTTTATTGTGGTTAGCAAAACATTTGGTTTCTAGTGGAGGAGTAAATTTGGTTGAAATACTGAAGGGAATATGGCAGAGAAATAATTATTTATATGGTGGTGGTATGGGGTAAGTGTTGATCTATGGGGAATAAGAGAGGTTGAGTGTTAGCATAGGAGGTGGCATTGTATAGGGGAATTAGCAGTATTACGATGATTGGAGTTATGTGGAAGGGTTGGGATATTATGGTGAGCATAGGAAACGTGAGATACATTAGAGTTGTGAGTTGTAATTTGAAGGTAGAGCATAGAACTAGGTGTGGTTGAAGGAGGAAGTATGTATTTAATGAATATTAGAAACGTGAGGAGACTGGTTAGAGGAAGATGTTGATTGGATGCTGGTAATTGAGGGGAGGGGAAGTGGCTAGAATAAAAGTGGGAGTAGTGGGGGTGGGTGAAAATTGGGGGCAGGGAAGGGGAGAGAAGAGAGCCGAGCATAGCGAGGGCAAACGGCACAGGGCAGAACACAAATTGGCTGTGTGGAGTCAGAAAATCAGAAAAAACAATCACTTTCAAGGTATGTGAAATGTACAACCTAGCGTAATGTAGTACTTGCAATAAGCAAAATATTCCAGTAGGAATTTAGAGCTCTTGGCAAGACCTTTAGTTATTGAGCTAGCGCAGTTAAACACAGGCAGAACCTTTAGTTACTGAGCTAGCACTATAAAAATCAGGGTTTGTGGGAGAGTAAAAGTCAAGCTAGAGGCGTGGAAGAAAGAAATGTTTAGCTGCCGATACCACGCAGGGCCAAGAACACACAGGCAAATTAAGCTAGTATAATGGTGATGAAGATGCTTTGAATAGAAACTAAACCAGGTTCTTGGCACATACTCGATCAGAATTCAGTACTTTTGACTGTGTATGCGATCTTGCAGCCCTGGGTGAGTTGCTGTCAGGAAACACTGGGTCTGAAATAAGGTGTTGCTGCAGAAAATTAGTCTACAAATTTCAAACAGGATGGGCAGGGCAAGAGCTGGAAAGGAAAAAAGAGCAGGGAATAATTGAACAATCGTGCACCAGTCTGTATACAGATACAATGCGTAAGAATTAAAGGCTATCTGAGACTGGCTTCTCAATTATAAACCCTAAACAATTATAACTTCTAAGCATTCAGCACATCAAAAACAATATTTTAGGCAATATCGGGCAACAGGATATAGCAACAATATTAAGGGAGGTTAACCCGAGCTAACAAGGGGATTAAAACTACAAGATTCTGTAAATATAGGAAGAGCACAAAGCCACAATTTCTACAGTCAGCTCTGAGCGCTAATGTGTCAGGGAAAACAAAGTTAGTTACTACAGGACACTAAACCTTCAGCAAACTTAAATAGAGACAGTTTAAAGGCTACTTATCATATAACAGTGAGGGTAGGCATAAGCATGCAGCAAAAAATGAGTACTAGGACTAATCAGCAGTATCTGACCAGGTGGCATATCTAATAATAAATACAGTGTTTTAACATCCACTTCTGTAAAGTAGTAAGGAATGCAACTTGCACAATTACAATATGCACTAACAAAGCAACAGTAGGAACAGCAATATTCTCTGGTTGAGCCTATGAGTTTAGAGCACTAGATAGCAAATGCTAGGCCTCGCGAAAAGAAAACGAGTGCTTCCTAACACCTAGATAACATCTTACATTAACAAAAACAATAACAATGACTAGGCAAGTTCCTGTACATCTGGTTACAATTGCAAGTACTGTATTGGAAGAAATTTAGCTTTACATAAGAAAAACAAACGATAATAGCAGCTTTACCTATCAGAGTGTTTGTGTGGGAACCTGAGTGGAGATTGGCAGCAAAGGACAGAAGTTTGAAAATGGCGCCCTAAGACCAAGGTGTAATTTATCACCTCTGATTGGCTGAGGTGGGTTGGGACACAAATCAGCTGTGTGGAGTTAGAAAAAACAATCACTTTCAAGGTATGTGAAATGTACAACCTAGCATAATGTAGTACTTGCAATAAGCAAAAGATTCCAGTAGGAATTTAGGGCTCCTGGCAAGACCTTTAGTAATTGAGCTAGCACAGTAAAACACAGGTAGGACCCTTTAGTTATTGAGCTAGCGCTATAAAAATTAGGGTTTGCGGGAGAGTAAAAGTCAAGACAGAGGGGTGGAGAAAAAAAAGGGTTTAGCTGCTGATAGCACGTAGGGCCAAGAACATGCAGGAAGATTAAGCTAGTATAATGTGATGAAGATGCTTTGAATAGAAATTAAACCAGGTTCTTGGCATGTACTCATTCAGAATTCAGTGCTTTTGACTATGTATGTGATTTTGCAGCCCTGGGTGAGTGGCTGTCAGTAAACGCTGGGTCTGAAATAGGGTGTTGCTGCAGAAAATCAGTCTACAGATTTCAAACAGGATGGGCAGGGCTAGAGTCACTTAGAATTCAGTATTTATGACTGTGCATGCGATCCTGCAGCCCTGGGTGAGTTGCTATAAGGAAACGCTGGGTCTGAAATAGCGTGTTGCTGCAGAAAATTAGTCTACAGATTTCAAACAGGATGGGCAGGGCAAGAGTCACTCAGAATTCAGTACTTATGACTGTGTATACGATCATGCAGACCTGGGTGAGTTGCTGTCAGGAAATGCTGGGTCTGAAATAGCGTGTTGCTGCAGAAAATTAGTCAACATATTTCAAACAGCATGGGCACGGCAAGAGTCGCTCAGAATTCAGTACTTTTGACTGTGTATGTGATCTTGCAGTCGTGGGTGTGTTGCTGTCAGGAAACGCTTGGTCTGAAATAGAGTGTTGCTACAGAAAATTAGTCTACAGATTTCAAACAGGATGGGCAGGGCAAGAGTCACTCAGAATTCAGTATTTTTGACTGTGTATGCGATCTTGCAGCCCTGGGTGAGTTGCTGTCAGAAAACACTGGGTCTGAAATAGCGTGTTGCTGCAAAAAATTAGTCTACAGATTTCAAACAGGATGGGCAGGGCAAGAGTCACTCAGAATTCAGTACTTTTGACTGTGTAAACGATCTTGCAGCCCTGGGAGAGTCTAGCCATCATCAGACCTGCAGAAACCATGCAATCAACTTGAGAGCATGAAAGTCTAGATGAGGCATCCCAGACAGGTGAGAGAGACTATCTGGAGTAGGATTTGGCCCCCAAAGGGGGGGGGGTGAATCAGATGAGACTAGAGGATGGGAAACCACACCTGTCGAGGCCAAAAGAGAGTAATGAGGATTATCATAGCCTTCTTCCATGGTGCTTTCTGAAGGAACTTCAGGATGAGAGAAGAGTGAATCTAGTCAAAAAGGAGACTAGGGGGCCAAGTGTAGGTCAAAGCATCCATCAGGGACTTCCCCCTTCTCAGGGATCAAGACAAAGTACCTGCTGTACTTGGTGATGGAGAGAGAGGTGAAGAGATCCTGCCATCGAGCAGAGGAGTCACAAAACCAATATTATTGCTACTGCTTCTTGATGGAGTGTGATAATCCTTAATGCTGGTAGCCTGGTTATTTACAACCTTGTATCCAAATGCACTCCAATGAGGTCTAAGGCTTGAACTGGTTGAAGTTTGGACTTGACTGTGCTAACTGTTATCCTTAGTTATGAGCAAAGCAGGAGCACGGAGTCGCTGGTTCAGTGATATAGATTCCTGGTGGAGGCAGTTATGAATCACAATAAATCCTAAGACATCATGCACCAGTGAATCTTACTTTATTCAAAATAAGAAAAGAAAAACCGAGTGAACAATACAGTGAACACATTTTTGCTACCACTTCATCAGGCTTAACAACAATCATATCAAAGCCAATCTTTATAGCAGCATTAATTATTCAATTAATGATGTCATTTTCTTAATTTAAACATACATACAAAGGAATTATAGAAAATGTAACAAAAAAATGAATGCTTTAGACTTTTGTTCCTCAAAATTGGTTTCAGCAAGACCACACCATTAAAACCCAGAGTTTTTTCAGCTTCCAGTTCCAGAAAACTGGATCCCTACGGCGGACGATTTCCCATCCTGTTCACATCTGTATAATGTTTCTTTAACCTTTGATCTGAAAAGTGTTGAGCCATCATAAGAAGCACTGATACAGGACGTTTTAAACTGCGCCACAAATTTGCACAGGTGCAAAAGGGACTGAAAAGTGGCTAACTGCAAGTTGGCAGACTTGCTCTCCTCCAGAGATAGAGACCTTAAGAAAGATATGGAGAACTCCTTGATCGCATCTCTCTGGAATTGTGTTTCATGTACCAGGTAGTTCAGTGCCCTAAGTTGAAATATAAACTCACTTTGCCAATCTGTCCAGCTCCAGGATGAACAGTGGAGCTTTCCTCAGAAAGCTCCTTTTTGGTGGCCATCACCACCATCATAGAATCAACTGCGAGAACCTTGCTCCAATAAGGACAATCCTTTTGGGAGATCAAAAGCTTATCAGGTTTGCATGGAACCTGTTTTTCTGTATCCAGTTCCTTCCGTGCCTACTTAGAGATCAGATCAACCATCTCATCTGCAGAATGGACCACCCAAGACGTAGACAGGCCAGTCCTAAAAGCCTTGAGAAGTACTGACTCTTCCTGGGATGGGGCTTCAGAGGTCCAACCCCTTTCTGTGTATGCAGTTCCAGAATTTCTCCAAATGAAATGTCCTCAAGGAGATCTGAGGAAATCTTCCTTCTCATTGAAGTTTGTATCCTAATTATGGACTCGGGGGAGGGGGGTAGTAATTGTGCTTCCTTTTGCACAAATGTTTCAAACAAACTGCCCCAGTAGGGTGTTCTGTGGAAGACTCTGAAGGTGAATGTGAGTTCTCAATGTGAAAGGACTCAAGACTTTAAGAGGCTGGCTGTCCGAAAAGGATAGAAGGTGTAGGATCAGGATCCAGGAAAATCTTGTTGGGGAGGGATGAATTTGAGCAGGAAAAGAAAGTCTGCTCCCTAGAGCACAAAAGCACTCTCTCAAAAGCTTCAAAGCCAGAAACTGAGACAGAACCAGAGATCTCTCTTGTAAGAGTCATAGTGCCTGTCATGGATTGGTCCCAGAGTCCTGCCTAACTCTACTCAGTGCTGGGACTGAGCTGTCTAGTCCCAAAGTTCCAAGAGGAAAGGACAGCTCCAAAAGCCTCAGAGTTGAACCAGACCCCCAGGTTCGACACTGGCACTTCAACTTTGAGATTCACCCACTGTAGTCAATGAAGAAAAGGGCTTCAGATCTGACATAGGCATACCCCAGGGAATGCCCAGTTCTGACAATCATGTGTCCAAAGGTCAGATCAGGGAAGGAAAAATAATATGATGAGGGGATGAACCCATGCCCATGGCTCTGACTGCGGCTGGAGCTGGGAGAATCCCCAACTGGAACTGGGTCCTGAGGAATTCCTCATAATTCTATCCATGTCTGCTTCAGAAAGGCTCCTAGAAGACTGTACTGATTAAAGCAATGACGCAATGGGGAAGGGTCTGGATAAGCAATTAAGAGGCCTCTCCTGAAGGAAAGGAAATCACAGTCTAGGCGAAAATGGCTCTTGGAATAAACGTGGTTCTAGCAATGGAGGTGTATTGCATTCAATAAAGACAGACTCCAATGCTTGAGTTGGATCTGAAGACTTAGGAACCTTCGGGGCAAGACCTGAGGAAGGTGAGCAATCAGGTGACTGATTTTTGGTGTCCTTTGAGTTCTCCTCTACTGTCTTTTTAGATTTTTTGACAACTGTTTGCATCTGCTGTTCTTTATTCTTTAAATTACAGTTATAATATCCAGTAACAATATTCGTGTTAGGCATAATATATTTCTGCCCTGTACTTCAAATGTTTGATGCACACTATTAGCCAAAATGTTCTAGTTTTTATTTTTAAATCCACTATTTACAAATGTCCCATAATTTCCTGTTATAAACATCCAATACTTAAATTTCGACATTACTTACTGACATTGCTCACCCACATTTCTCCTACCCAAATATCCAAACACCCCTTCCCTCACACTTTTTGAAAGAGTTCCTTTTGCATATGTAATAAAAAGTGGATGTCTAACAAATAAATAACATGGACTCTAAGCTGCTTACAATACTTATAAACAACACGTCTATGCAAGTGTTTTACTTTAATAAGAATTACAGCAAGTAAAATTAACTTTTTGTCTTTAACAGCACTTTACTTTAGGTTTCCTTTTCCTATGACATACTCTTTCCAGCTGACATTTTTTTCCTTCTACATCTGTATTGAATCCCCACCTTTAGATTATGATACCTCAAATGCATTTTAATAGGTACAGAAAATGTTAGTACACATATTACATTGTCCTTTGAAATGCACATACTATCCCTATATAATTACACAGTTTCTGATATATACTTAGAATAAACATCATTGTCTATATTATTAAAATGTCATCAAAATCATTCTCAGTAATTTAAATGAACCTAAATGCATGCCCTTCTTGTAAACATTATTTTACATAATGCATCTTACACAATTTAACTATGGACAGTTTCTCCACACAGGCTGTCATCCTTTTACTTCAATAATTTATCTTCCCCAAAAAAAGCAAAATATTTCCAGTTGGTCCTAATGTCAAACAGAACTTCTTTTGTCATGCAGTAAAATTATATTAGCTAAATGTTGCAGTTTTATACTTTTTTACGTGCAAATATACACAGTTTCCAACTCCTAATCCACATTTTCTATCAATCAATGCTCTTATGACTGAAAAAATAAATAAATAGAACATCACAGATACATTCATTCTCCAGGTGGTAGACAAACTGTATTTACCCATAATGGTAGCTGCCAAAGGCAACACCCTGTCTACTGGAATTCAATATCCAAGAACATTGTCAAATTATAGCATCATAAACACATTTTTCCCTATCTGCATAGATAGGTTGGGGTGTTGCATTAACTATTGCCACATCTCCTAATTTAGTGCTACTCTCCTACCTTCTTTGACAGTCACGTCACAAGTATTCTCTCATGCAGTCCATCTCTTGGCTGAATGCCCTTGGCACCTCTTGCAATCTTATTCTTATTCTCCCCTCCCAAATCTTATTCAACAAATTGTTTCCTGCACTCCTGTACATGTGGCTAGACAACTGTAAACAGTTCTCATTGACCTTCTCTGAAAATGGGGCTACTCTGGCTTCTATTCTGATGTCCGCATTTATTTGTCAGTCCTACAGCAGGCATTACATCACTCATCTCAGGCACTTCATTTTATCACCTCAAGCTTTCTTAACTGGTCTGCCATCAGTGCCCAAGTTTCTGTGTCATTCAGAAGCAATGATCACACAACTGTTTTGTACACCTTACTTTTCATCTTTTTTGGCTTTCTGTCAATCTGTCACACACTACCCAGACACTATGTGCCAACTGTTTATAGCACCTCTGAATCTAGTTTTGACCTGCTCATTCAAACTTCTCTCTTCTCTACCACTCCTTCCAAATACTTGATGTTGCTAACATGCTCCATTATTTTCTCTTCTGTATCAAGTTTCAGCCTCTTCTGATTTCCCTCATTTGTTGCCAAGACAACTGTCTTGTCTGTTCATCCGATTTGCCTTCAGTCTGACATTTTAGTTTCTTTTAACATTTGATGAAGTTAATATTAACAGTCTGCTTGTAATACCACATTATCTCCATACAGCACATTTGTTAATCTGTCCCTCCAACTGGTTTGCTTATACAGTCTAGCAGCAGGATGAACAGCAGTGGGCTCAAAGCTGAACCCTGATGCACACTAATTCGCAGTGGGAACATCTCTGGGGGTCCAAACACAGTTAGTAATTGTGTCTTTTGGTCCTTGTACATAACCTGTGGTAATTCTACTTATGTTTTCAGGATATTACACCATCTCAGGACTGCCCATATCAGCTTTCTTGGGACCTTGATATATGCTTTCACCAAGTCTAGCAATGCCCAATAGGCCTTTCTCCTTATCTCCAGCTTCTTATCCACTAGTTGCCTTACTGCAAACCAGGTTGGTTGTGTTACACCCTGATCTGAATCTGAACACAGTGTGGCAGGAATTTCATACCTCTGTACTGCCCACAGTTGTAAATGACCCCTTTATTCTTGTACACTTGAACTAATCTCTCTCTCTCTCTCCTCACACTGCAATGAGAACCACAGGGGTCATTTCTCCTCTAATTCACCCAACATCTTGAAAATTATCTGCTGTGACTTCATCTGAGCTGGATGCTTTCTCAGACTTGAAAGTTTCCATAGTGCTGTTACTGCTTCTTCTGTGCTGGGTTCTTCCTCTATCAGTGTAGGCTGTGCATAGGGCAAGTACAGCTTATGTGGTTTTCTTCATTCAGAAGCTACTGGACTGTACACCTTCCATTTGCCTTTGATGTTCTCCAGACTGGTAAGCAAACTGCTGCTGGTGGCCCCCTATGAATATAGTTGTATGAGGACTATCTTCTTTATGGTTGCCCTTAGCCTTGCTACCTGAAAGAGATTTTTTTCTGAGACTTAACTATCTGTGCTGATTTGGTACTCCCATAAAAGGTTGTCATGCACTCAAGCAAAGAAAAAGAAGCTTTTTCTTCTCTTTTTTTCTTTGAAAGATGTAGTAAATCACTTGCTATACAGAAGCACTAACGCACTTCAGCCCTCATTGCAAATGTACTAGTAGCATTCACCCTACCTCCAGCAACATCTCTGTGCTGAGGCCCTTTCCAAAAGCTGATAAGAGTTTCTCTGATGCCTTGTTCTTTGCCAGTGCAACTGCTCTCTTAGCCTCTTTGTTAGACAATCACTATTCCATCTTAGCCCGGTCCATCTTTTCTACCTCATACATCTTCCTGCACTTCTTTCTTTTGATAACTTTCTGGTCTTCTGCATTCCACGGCCTTTATATACCTTATTCCCATACCTGGTTCAGCTAACATACCTGTTTAACAGTTGTCGCACATGCTGTTTTGAGACACTGCCATTCTTTTTTGAAGCTACTTCCTTTTTTTCCTGAGGTTCTACGGCCCTGACCACTTCCTTGAAACTGTGTGCTTTCACTCAGTGAACTCCCAAGTCTACAACCTATGTTGACTTAGAGCCTTTTGATCACAACTTGCAGCTGACTGTGGCCAATAGTAGTTTATGTTGTGGGCCAGAAGTTTCACTAGGGATCACTCTGCAATCTGACTCTACCCCAGTTTCCCTTCCTTACCCAGAGGAAGTCAACCTGACTTTTGTATGTGATCTTGTGACTGTCTCTCTTGGTGAAACATATTGGCCATCATCAAGCCATTTGCCAGACAGAAGTTTAGCATGGCCTCTCCTCCTTTATTCTGGTTGCACCAGCCACGTGGACCCAGTGTTTGTCCTGATATGGGCATTCAGGTCTCCAATTATCAACACTAATTCACTTTGTCCTGTTCTACATAGTACACCCTGCAACACCTACTTGATTGCACTCTCTTCCTTGCTGCAGTAACCCAGCTGTGGAATAAAAGCTCAAATTATGAAATACTATCCTAGCTTTACATTGGATTCTGGCTGCTATAAGTCTGTCACTATTTCAACTGATATCCTTCGCTGTCTTCATTAGACTCTTTCTAACCACAATTCCCACACCATTTCTAGCCTGTCCTCCCTCACGTCTTCCTCCTGAGTAGTAGACTCTGGGTCAAACCAAGTGACCTCTGCTTCAGTGCCTTCCAACTTGTCTCCTGGATATGCAAGATGTTGAGCCTCCTCCTTATCATGATGCACACTTCTAAGCTGCGTCCCATCAGTGAATCTATACTAATTGTTGCAATCTTTAGTTCGATTTCAATTCATACTGGGGACATGGGAAGTCATTACCACATAGGTATTACCTTTGGATGAAACAGCTACGCTTGAAATGACGTCCAGGTCAACAGCCTAGTAACCCCCTATGATCCTATGAACTTATGATTTTTGGCAGGTTTATTGGTTGTACATCCAGCTACTACTCAACAGAGATATACCAAGTAACCCAGACCTGGCAACCAGAAACCAGCTATCTTACTGATCCCGGGCTGCTGGGATTTACTGTAGGCACACACTGGCCAACAGGGGCACAATAACCATGGATCCCTGCTACACCTCAGAGTTGGCCAGGTCTTCAACTCACTTAAACCCTGCAGATACCCATTACTGGTGATATCAGCTGATGTGATCAATCACCTAAAGCCAATTTCTTTACAACACCAAGTAGCTAATCTCGAGACAACACATAGTCTGTGATTTTTTTCTCCTTTCTACAGGATACGCCACACTGTAGTTGATGCCTATATGGGTTGATCTACACAACTCTTTCCCCAATATTACATTAGTAAATCAAAGACATTTATTTATTTATTGGTTGCCATTTGTTTACCAGGAAAGTCCACTGGGCCAAAGAAAGACCATTTTCAGTGGAGGCCCAGAGAGAAAAATTCCACAAAAACAACATCTGGAAAGCACAAAGCGCCACAGAAAACAACATTTAGAGTATACAAAGCACAGAGGGAAAAATTATTCCAAAGTAGCACATTTAAAATATATAAAGCACAAGCAGATAACTTTGATTACAATGTAGTATGGGTAATATCAAATGCATGGCACTCATATTATAGGAGGGGATAGAAGCTTAAAAATAAATTAAAAGGCTGTTAATAGCCATGTAGGAGTTATAGTATACAAGAGGAAAACTGGGGAAGATATAAGAAAGCACTGGTAAGAATTTGATAGTGATTACAGTAAAAGTGAAGGGGTGAAAGTAAATAATGAATTAGAGACAGAGGACAGCAGAGAAAGTTGCTAACAGTAAAGGGTGAACAAGAGAGAGGGAATGTATTATAGGTTCATAGGGAGGTACTAGGTTATCGGCCCAAGGGCCTACATAAGCCTAGCCAGCAAGGTACCATAGCTTACGCCACCCAAGAAACTTATTTTCCTGTGCCACTGTCCAGCAGAGAAACAGAAGTGATCCCCGGGGTGTATTTCCTATTTCCCATCCACTTATCAAGATTTTTCTTAAAGAGTGCTAATGAAGAACTTTGCTTGACATAGATGGGTAGCTTGCTCCAGAGCATAGGAAGTCTCTGGGACAAGAATCTATCCCTCCAGCGTGTCCTGTTTATTGTGGTGACAAGGTTTAGGCCCCTAGAGCATGTAGCTTGGAGGGACTGGGATTTATTTAGGTGTAGCATGTCCAACAACTCTGGGTTTGACATAGCTTTATATGTTAGGCAGAGATCACCTCGGAGTAGGTGATATGCTACGGAGTAAAGCTGGAGTTTTTTGAGGCGGTCAGTGTAGGGCATTTGTTTGAGGCCAGTAATCCTCTTTGTGAGGTACTTCTGTGGCCTTTCCAGCTGCTGCAGATGTCTTGTGAGGTACATTCCAAAAGGGGCGTTGTACTCTATAATGGGTCTAATGAGTGACAAGTAGAGTAGTATATTTGAGATGGACAAGAGAAGAATGTGAGTTGAACTAAGAGATTAAGGGACTAATAGGAAGGTATGATAAATTCAATAAAAAATAATATTTCATCTACAAAGTGAAAACAGTCAGGCATATATATATATATATATATATATATATATATATATATATGTATATGTATATGTATATATATATATATATATATATATATATATGTATATGTATATGTATATGTATATATATATATATATATATATATATATATATATATATATATATATCTAGGATGTTTGCTTAACTGAGCAAACATCCGAATCCATAGAACCTGAACACACTTTAACGAAAGCGCTTTTATCGAAAAAGGGCTTTCGCTAAAGCGTGTGACAAAATAAAAAAAAAACACTACATTTACATTTTAGAAGGGGGGCCTTCACCCCCCTGCACCCCCCACACCCCCTACTTTAATATTCTCCCTCTGAGACCGCACTACAGTGGGGAAAAGGGAAATTTCCCTTACCCGCACCGTAGTAGAGCCTCGGCAACAGTCATACTAACGCAAAAGTGCTTCTTCGGTGAAAAGCACTTTCGCATAAGTATGCCGCCGTTTGGATTTTGGTCATTTGCTTAGTCGAGCAAACGTCTTAGATCCATATTTATTTATTTTCTATTTTACATTTGTTGACTAGGCTAGTCCAACTGGATACATGTCCATTTTCAGCAGAGGCCTGGGGAGATAAGCTCCGTGCAAAAAAAATAGCAAAAAAACAGTTTTACAAACAATGTTGTTACAGGTTAATAAAGAAATTATCATAGAGGTCTAAGTACCTCCCATTTTAAAATTCGGGTACAATACTAAAAATAGGTCTAATATTATACTATAGTCTGGGAGAAATAGGTCTGGGATAAGAGGAAAATAAAACCTTTATATTTACAAAGAACATTAGAAGTTAGGCTGGAAAAATCAAAGAGGACAGAAGTACTTCACAGTGCCAAAGGCAGGTACAGTGGAAAAATTAGAGAGGGCAGAAATACTTTGCAGTGCAGTAGGCAGGTACAGTTCAGATTACAGGTAGAATACAGAAAGTCAAAATAAAAGAGGCATAAGTGTGTCTTTTATATAAATAAAAGAGTTTCCACACTAAGAGTAAGCTTAGGGGATGAACAGAAGGGTAAGGAATAGCAAAAAGGTAAAGTGGCAAGAAGGAAGGTAGAGCTAGTTATAGGGAAATAGTGGGTAGGCAGTACCTGTTATGAGTAGAAAAAGTGGAAAAACTGATCAGTCAGGTTTAGTACAGGGGCATAGCCAGTGTGTTCTTAGGAAAAGTTTCAGTTTGTTTTTGAAAAGAGATGTGGAGGAAACTGAAGAAAGTTCACTGGGGAGAAGGTTCCAGGATTTTCCAACAGTGTTGCTGAAAAGAGAGTCCCCAGCCTTGTTATTAGATTTAGAGGTGTTTACAAGAAGTGTGTGTGATGAGCGCAAGGATTTCAGATTCTTATAGGGATAGATGAGGTTAGTTAATATAGGAGTACTGGACGGTTGGTAAAGAGTCTTATGGGCAATGGTTAGTTGATGGAATTTAAGCAGATTCTGAATTTCTAGCCATCCAAGCTGCTTAAAATTATAGCAGTGGTGGGTTCTGAATGGGTTGCCAGTAGCAAACCTGGCAATGTTATTGTAGGAGATTTCCAGTTTGGCGAGGTTATTTTTAGATAAATTAGTAAATATGGGTGAGGCATAGAGGAGTGTAGAGATTACATAGGTATAAGCAATAGTTTTTCTGACTGTTGGTGAAAGGAACGGTTTGATTCTGTAGAGAGAGCCTAGCTTTTTATTGACGGTTTGTATAGTATTGTTGATATGGGTGTCAAAGTTAAGATTGTTGTCTATGGTAATACCAAGTAGTTTAGTAGTTGGGTCAGGTGATATGGGAGTACCATTTGTGGATATAACTGAGAAACCTATTGGGACGGTCTTACGAGTAGGATTGAAAAGGAGGAATTTTGTTTTTTTGGGGTTCAACAGAAGGCAATGTTGTGTAAACCATTGTTCTACTGTATTAAATACTTCTTGGGTAAGGGAGTGAAGTTTAGAAGTGGATGTGGCTGTACATATAAGTGTAGAATCATCGGCGTACTGAACACATGTAGCTTGGGGGATTGCTAGATGAAGGTCATTGATAAATATGGAAAAAAGAAGAGGACCTATTATGGACCCTTGAGGGATGCCAATGTTAATGGGCAGGTGGGTAGAGTGTTATGCCAAAGTACTGCCTGTTGTCTGTTATCTAAATAGGATTGGAACCATTTAATAGTGAGTGTATCTAGTGAGAGGGATTTGAGGATATTTATAAGTATTTGGTGATTAACCATATCAAATGCCTTGGACAGATCAATAAACGGTGCTGAGGAGAGCATATTGGCATTTTGGTTTTTGTTAATACAGTCAGTAAAGGAAAGGAGGGCAGTAATAGTGCTGTGGGATGGTCTGAAACCATGTTGACAGCTGGAAAGTAAGTTATTTTGGATTAGGTGGTCTAGCAGTTGCTTATGGATGCATTTTACCATTAGTTTTGCCAAAGGTGAAAGTAGGGCTATGGGACGGTAGTTGGAGAAATCAGTAGATTTTCCACCTTTATGAAGGGGGATAATATGGGAGACTTTCCAGATGCTAGGGATGTGTCCTTCACTAATGGTTCTGTTAATCAGAATGGAAACAGGATAGGCGATGGATATGGCTGATTTCTGTAGATATTCAGCTGGTAATTGATCTGCTGAAGGAGAGCAAGGTTTAAGTTTTTGGATAAGGGAAAGAATATATGTTGTAGGGACGGGTTGGAAGAGAGAAGGAGGGGGTGGAGTTAAGTGAAATTATTAGGTGATAGGTGACTGGCAAGTGTTTGAATGGCCTCAGTGAAAAAAGTATTAAAGGCATTGGCAGTGTGCTTTGGGTTCTCCTGGTCTGTGCCTTGTGGGTTAGGTGTAATGGATTGACCTGGGTGTAGTAGTTGGTTAATACTTGCCCAGAATTTTTGTGGGTTATTATGTTTAGTTTGCTGGAACTGTAAGTAGTAGTTTCTTTTATCAGACAGTATAGCTTTCTTAGTTTCATTTCTCAGTTGTCTAAAGTTTTGATGGTCAGCAGAGTTTTTAGTCATACGCCATTTGGCCCAGTATTTATTTCTGAGGTGGATTTTTTGTTTGGTTTCTTTTGACAGTCATAGGGCAGATTTAGTTTTGATTCTAATAGAGTGGTTTGGTGCATGGTTATCTAGGATGGTGAGGAATTTGGAATTAAAGTATTTGACAGCTTCCTCCAATGGGAGGTGTCTTAAGGGAGACCAATTGCATGCTCTTAGTTCACTTTGGAAGAGATCAGGGTTAAAGTTTTTCTTGGATCTAATGGACTTGACAGTGGCTGGAATGGAGGCATTGGTTTTATGCCTGATAATGTAGGTAAGTGAGTGGTCACTAATATCATCAGGGAGGGTTCCAGATTCACATATGTGGGGATGGTTATTTATAAGAATCCAATCCAAGGTACTTTCTTTCTTATTGGGCTTGTTTATCCTGGTAGGGGAGGTAATGATTTGAGAGAAACCAAATAGATTAATGAGGGTGGTAGGTTGGCTGCTGCAACAGCTGTTCCAATCTGTGTTAAAATCACCTAGGATAATGGTTTCTTATACATCATATATATCAAATAAACACACACACACACAATATACATATATTTATCTATAGTCAGATAGAGATATATGTGCATATAATGTACAAAGTCTGCTTAACTTCTTATAATTTAGTATAATTCAGTCTACACTGATACATACATTCCTTTCTCCATTTTTTTAAGTGTTGCTCAGAATTAAACTCTAACTTCTACTCATATTTATATTTTACTCAACAAATGTATACAAAGGTTTGTAATTCTAAGGCAGAGACCAGGTATAGTTTATTCATCTCAGCCTAAGCAACTGAAAACAGTTCAATATCTAAATAATATACAAATATACCATCTCCTTTCAATATGTCTGAATTATATGACTATGTACTTGAACAGATGTAGTGTGTATTACTCCAAACTATGAGAATTCACATTGTTATATCGACTTTGCAAGGTCATTTCCTTACTGCTAAAGTTAATATATTATATTTACATATGTACAAAAATGGCACATTTTACATCGTTACTATACACATTACTCATGTTTTTTGTCTTCTTTATACCAGCAACAATGTTCACATTCACGTGTCTGTTACTAATGCTTATATTCCTTTGTTTGTTGTATTTTATACTTGGTGCTGCGGTAGCGTTATCGCCTCACAGTAAGACGTTGTCCGGTTCAATTCTCAGCTAGAGCGTCTTCTGTGTGGAGACATGCATGAATGGGCGTACTTTTGTTGAAGGCTGTGCGTCAGGGTCGAACTCGGCACGTAAAAATCTACTGCCAATCATTAGCGGACCGGAGTTCCGCTGTGGCGACCTCTAACGGGGAAAAGCCGAAAGACACAACAACAACGCCTATATTCTGCCACCTATCTGTCTAATTGTGCAAGTTTAAATTAGCAAACAAAATGACAATGGGAGTGTTCATATATCCTTTACATATAAATTCACGTGGCCTTCTGCACTAGGTGATACTTGTGAAGAATAACACTAAGACTACATATACATGTCATCTGTATAGCTGGATCAAGGTGAATGAGTGGGACAGCGGTCTACTACAATGGTCCATGAATATGAAGTAACCCGGGTCTGAATCAAATATGTTTCAAAGGCTAAAAAGACATGTAAATTCAATGATCAGTGTAGACAAGAGTACTTCTTTATTGAGAGAAAGCATAGTTGTACAGAATCTTACCATAACAGTAGATGTCCTTAACTTCACTGTTGCTTATTCTTTACCTATGGGATTCCCTGCTGTGTAAAGCCCAACATCAGGCCAGTATACCAGAAAAGTACAGTTGTATACACTTACCATAAATGTAGATGTTTGAGTGTATTCACTGTTGCAGTCATCACACTTGGGTTATCTGCCTGCAAGTAGCCCTCATTCGGCCCGAATACCACAGACTTAGTATTTCTGCGTTGGTTGCTGTCACTTCAGGACTGACATCAGGTCGTCATGGGTATAAAAACAGGCAGCCGACACCATCGCATCAGTTTTTCTTGCCCCAAATGTCAGGAGCCCCCCAAAGAGGGAGCTAAGTTATGGTGGAAAAGACACCACCAGTACAAAGTAAATACCAACAGCCCTGTAAGGAATATGTAATAGGAGACAGAGAAGGAGAGAGGGAGAGAGAGAGAGAGAGAGAGAGAGACGGAGAGACAAGGGGGCTGATGGGTGGGAAACCAGGACTGCAACAGTGAATCCACTCAAACATCTACATTTATGGTAAGTGTACACAACTGTACTATGTTCTTTGTGTTTCACTGTTGCAGTCATCACACTTGGGTTGATTCCCAAAGCTGAAGAATGGGTGGAGGCAGTCAAAAAGAGTTGGGGCTTGCTAGTATGCCCTGCAGGACTGCTGTTGCAAAACCCGCCCTGGATTTGGAAAAGATATTCAAGTGGTAATGCTTGGTGAAGGTGTGAATAGAACTCCAGGTAGCAGCTTCCAGAAAGTCCCTGGTAGAGACTCCCCTGAGGAATGCTGTAGAGGTTGAAGTTGCCCTAGTGGAATGCGTTCTGACCCCCAGAGGGGGTGGTTTCCCATGGTGTTTGTAACAGAAATGGATATAGTGTGCTTATCCATTTGGAGATGGCTTGTTTTGAAATGGCCTTGCCCTCTGCCCCTGGTGCAAAGCTGACTAGTAACTGGTCATTTTTCCTGAAGGGCTTAGTCCTATCAAGGTAGAATCTGAGCTGTCTGTGCACATCTAAACATCTAAAGAGTGCAGGATCTTTTCCCCTTTATTTTGAGGATTATGGAAAAAGGTTGGCAAATGGACAGATTGGTTAAAAGCCACACTGGACACCACCTTAGTCATAAAAGTAGGGTTAGTCCTGAGGGAGACCCTGTCAGCATTAAAAATAATGAAGGGTTCCCACAGCCATAAGTGCTTGTAGCTCAGACACTCTTCTAGCTGAAGTAATGGCCAGATGCAAGGCTGTTTTACAAGAGAGGAATTTTAAATCTGCTGATGCTGCAGGCTCAAAGGGGGGTAGCGTGAGCTTTTCCAGCAAGAAGTTAAGGTCCCAAGCTGGGGTGGGGGCTCTCCTTGGTGGTCTTAAGTTGTCGGCCCCTCTCAGGAACTGTTTGATGAGAGGGTGAGAGAAGACAGGTGGCTCAGTGCTGTAATGAGCAGAGATGGCAGAGGTATGGATCTTAATGGAAGAGAAGGAGAGGCCTCTGTGGAGTAGATATGCTAGATAATCAAGGTGAGAGGTAAGGAAGGCAGTGCTGTGCCTGTTCTTTTAGAGTGAATCCAGGAACAATACCTTTTCTACTTATCAGCATAGGATTTCCTTGTACTGGGTCTTCTGACTTCAAGAATGACGTCCAGCACCTGCTTGCTCAGCCTGACCACTGGAGGAGAATTCAAGGAATAAGCCAGGCTGCAAGGTTCAGGGCTTGCAGTTGCAGATGCAAGATTTGTCCTTCCTGCTGAGTGAGGAGGGTTGGGATCTGGGCTAGGTGCCATAGTGGCACCGGTGACAGACTGCACAGTACAGGGTACCAGTGGTAGCATGGCCAGTCTGGAGCAATCAGGATTGCCCTTCGTCTTTCCTGTCTAACCTTGAGTAATACAATTGTAAGAAGAGGCAGGGGAGGAATGCACAGATTGAGAGGTTTACCCACTGGAAGGATAAGGCATTCACTTTCCAGGCCCTGATGTGAGGTGTCCTGGTACAGAATTTGCTGAGCTGGTGATTGTAGGGGGAGGCAAACAGGTCCACCTTTGGGGTCCCCCATTTCTGGGTTAGAAGGCTGAAGGTGTTGAGGTCTATTTGCACCCGTGTGGGTCTAGGAGATTTCTGCTTAAGTTGTCTGTCAGAGAGTTTTCTTTGCCTGGCAGGAATTGAGCTTGCAGATGAATATGCATGGCCAAAGCCGTGTTCCACAGGGTCATGGCTACCCTGCAGACTGGGTAAGAGTGGGTTCCCCCCAGCTTGTCGATGTACCACATCACTGTGGTGTTGTCGGTTTATATTAGCAGGGGTCCCGGTGAGAGTAGGGATCTGAAAGCTGTCAGAGCGTGCTGAACAGCTAGCATCTCTTTTTGGTTGATGTGCAGATGAATTTGGCTTGGGCTCCAGTGGCCTGAATGCACTAAGCATCCAGATGTGCCCCCAGGCATAGTCTGATGCATCTGTGGTCAGGGTCTAGGTGGCGTGGGGTTGTGTAAAGGTTAGCCCCTTGTTGTGGGTGCATGCTGCTCTCCATCAAAGAAACTCTGTCCTTAGACAAGGTATGATAGGTATGATGGTTTCCAGGTCCTGAGAATGTTGGCACTATAGACTTTTTAAGTACCATTGAAGTTTTCTCATATGCAGTCTGGCATATGGAATTAGTAGAATGCAAGAGGCCATGAACCTTAGAGCCTGCAGGATTTTCCTTGAAGACAGCTGGGTTCTGGTGGCCATTTGAGCGAAGTAGCCTGTTAGATAGGCTTGTTTTTCTGGAGTAAGGAATGCCATTTAGGATGCTGTGTCCAAGCTTACTCTCAGGAATACAATCTTTTGACTGGGGGCTAGTTTTGATTTCTTTTCGTGTACCCTAGGGAGGTTAGGAGATCCTTTACAAATGTCAGGTGCTGCAACAGCTTTTCCTGACTGTCTGCCTGAATCACGCAATCGTTCAAGTATGGGTATATCTGAATCTTTCTCTGTCTGCAATAGGCAAAGGCTGGAGCCAGGCATTCTATGAAGACTCTGGGAGCAGTGGATAAGCCAAAGGGAAGTGCAGAGGACTGATAATGCATAGATCCTGCCCTGAAACATAGATATTTCCTGCATGGGTCCCTGATAGGGATGTGCAGATAGGCTTCCTTTAGGTTTAGGGTGGCTAACCAGGCATCTTTGGACAGCATAGGAAGAAGGTGCTGAAGGGTGAGCATTTTAAATTTTGGTACCATCAGGAAGGTGCTGAGAATGGAAAGATCTAAGATTGCGCGCCAGGTACCCTCTTTTCTGGGTACCAGGAAAAGTCTGGAATAAAACCCTTGACCTATCTGTTCTGCAGGAACAGGTTGAATTGCCGTTATGGAGATCAGGGATTGAACTTGGTTTTGTGCCTCTGCCCACTGATTTGGAGGATGGTCTGGGAACCCTTTTGGGGTTGGCAGTGTGTGGAAATAGAATCTGTACCCCTGGGATACTATGTTGAGGACCCATCTGTCTTTGGTGATTGAGGTCCAGTGTTTTGCACGATGGGCAAGTTTTCCTCCTAGGGGCATGAACAATTGGGCAGAGGTGAGGAGATGAGTTGAAATGTCATTGTGAATTCTTTCCATAAGGGTGTGACTTAGCACTCCCTGTTTTAGAAGTGGAGATACTCCATTGCTTAGATCTCTGCATACCCTGAGACTGTAATCTGGGGGGGGGGGTCTATTTCCCCTAGGTCTAGTTTGGGATGGCCTAGAAGGGGCTGGAAAGGGCCAATGTTTCAAGGGGTAATGCCTACTGAATCTTAGAGGCTGCACTTGCAAAAAATCTTTGACTGTCTGCATAGACTTAGCCTTTTCTTCCATCTTTTTTAGAACCTCTTCTGCTTTGGTGCCAAACAGACTGTCCTTGTTCAAATTTTGATTTGACATGGTCTGGCAAGGTCTGCTCCTTAAGCCAAGCATGCCTTCTAAGTACAGAACCTGTGACTGCTGCCCTGCACGATGCTTCTAGAGCATCAAACCCACATTGCAGGGTATGCTTGCTGACTTGACTTGCAGAATGCATTAGCTCCTGTAATTTTTTATTTTCTGGAGTGTCAGTAAAGGTAGATAATTTTTGCTTAATAAGTTCCATAATATGTTGCTGGTATTTTAGCATGTGGAACTGGCAATTCAATGCCCTAATGGCGAGAGTTGCAGAGGTGTATACTTTTTTACCCCATCTGTCTAAAGCTCGGGAGTCCCTGCCTGAAGGGGTGGGATTCTTAGCTGTAGTTGCTTTTATCCCTTTAGGCCCTTGGGAGATGACCTATGGGTCAGAAGTAGGATTTTTGAAAAGAAAGTTGTGAGAGTCAGGGACTCTGTAATACCTGTCTGGTTTTCTTGGAGCAGGGGGTAAAGTATCCGGATTTAGAGTGGATTCCATAAAAACATCATCCATAATGTCTAGAACAGGAGGGATAGCTAAGGGTCTATGCTGTGGCAAATCTAAAAATTCCGAGTCTCTTTTTAGACTGAGGATAATCCTGGCATTCCCAGTGGAAATGCTCTCTTAAAAGTATGCAGGGTTTCACCAGAAGAAAAATCCTCTGGAGGGGAAGCAGAAGGAAAGGATTCCTCTGCATCTGAATCCTAACAAACAGATAAAGGCATGTCTTCATATTCAGAAACCTCAGAGTCGTCAGACTCTTGGTCAGTTAAAGCTGCTGGGGACAGTTCTCTCTCTCTCTTAGCAGGGGAAGTCTGGCTTCCCCTAATCAGCATGATCAAATCTTCTGCCATTTTAAGCATTTGAGATTGTGGTAAGAAAGCAGGAGCTTGAGTTTGAGTCATCATATTTTTAGGCGTAGCTCGTCCTCTTGGTCTTAGAAACTCAGTAGTTTTAGACAGAACTGAAGACATGAAAGAAGTCGTCGGTTTGTGTCAAATATCAGTAATGCGAAGAACTTCCTCGGAAGCTGGTGCCTGCACAGTGGCTCCGTACCCATCCAAGGTAGAGACATCTGCAGGTTCCATAGTCTAAGAGGAGTCTCACAGCAGACCGGACTCAAAACGGGTCTCGGTAGAGGCCTGCGAATCCATCAAAGCGGACATCAGGTGCTGCGAAAGCACCTGAGTACCGGCGAACTGGCGACTAGCTTAATGAAAGTGTAGTCGGCAGTTTTGGACCTGTGCGGTCTGTCTCTGTTGTTATCCTTACGTTTTTTTGGAAGATCGGTAGATGGATGGCTTACCGAAGCCATTTCGGAATACAGAGAACAAGAGTGAAAGTATTTGGCAGCCATAAGGATCCAACGACAAATAGTTTGGGCGTTGAACAAAGCACAAAACTGACAACAAGGTACGTCATGGCCTGGGCCTAAACAGGTGACGCAGTAAGAATGGAAATCTTGGTGTGGTATTTGCTTTCCACAGGCAAGACAATTGTTAACTTTATCTGACATTGGTTACAGCAAGAAAAAAGGATCCCCAACGGGGTACTTAGCTTTAGAAGACTTCAGGATGATTCAATTCGGAAACGAAAACTCAGGTAGTGGCCGACCGGCACTTGTGCTAACTGCTTCTGGCCCCTCGGCAAGAAAGACTGATGTAATGATGTTGGCTGCCTGTTTTTATACCCCTGACTACCTGACATCAGTCCTGAAGCGACAGCAACTGACGCAGAAATACTAAGTCTCTGGTATTCGGGCCGACTGAGGGCTATCTGCAGGTAGATAACCCAAGTGAGATGACTGCAACAGTGAAACACGAATAACATCTACTGTTGCTTTAAGGTATGCCGAAAGCCACAAGTATGCTCCTCGTATAGCATTGCGCATAAAAGTGACATCCAGATGTACCATCCTAAGAACTGATTGTTCAAGTAGGTACAGCACTCTCAGGAAATCCAGGAGGTAATCAGTACATCTAGGAAGGAGAAGGACTAGGGGGGACAGAGGGAGGGAGTGAATAGTGCAACAGTGAAAGAAGGGACATGTACTGTTATGGCAAGACTGCTCTGAGACTTCCATCTCATCTAGTATTAAAACATTATTTCAGTGCTGGCTTACAGAATGACATCACATACATTTGGTCATCTGACTTCTGGTTCCCAAAGTACCCCCCTTTACTAGAAACTGAACCAAAATCTTGTGCATATGTGTTACCATACAAACAGATGGAGCTTTGATGTCTTATACATCTGGAAGCCATAAAACCATTTCAACACTTCCACCCTTCCAGGGTAGCGATTAGTTCACCCCTAAAGACAATACAGCAGGATTCCTAGTCCTTGTTTTCACAGACATTTTGTCTCTGGCTGCAATCAGAACTATAAGATAAATCTGTATGGCCTTCCAGGTAATTTAATTTCAGACTATTTTTCAAAGTTGGCTGGACTGAGATTAACCTCTTCTCTTCCTGTATCCTCTGTCGCAATATATACATTTAATGAGTTACAATAGCACAGTCTGACATACATGTATATTTCTTTTCTGTCTTTTCTGTTAAGCAGGACACACTGTTGGTACATTTTAACATAAGCAGCTTTACAAATACATTTTTCAGCAGAAGCATCTGTACAAATCTGTTTGATATACAAATGACATATAATTCTTTACAAAACTCTGGCTAGCTACGTTGGCATATATCACAAAACGACTGCCCTAGTTCTCCTGGCATAGCAGGCAATACCTCATATCATCACAGAAACCAAAAAGAATGGCTCCTAGCAAAACCAGCTCTAGCTCTGGAGATGCCATCCCACTTGTAGTACATGGTAAGAGTATGCACAGAGGTCCAGGTGGCTGCTTCAAGAATAGAATTCGTATCTAAGCCCTTGAAAAAAAGCACAAGAAGAAGCCACAGCTCTAGCAAAATTAACATTTACAGAAGAAGGAAGGTGCTTATCATGAAAAGTATAATTAAAAAAAAAAAAAAAAAAAAAAAAAAGAAATAGGCCTTGCAATCCAAGAAGTAGTAGTTTGCTTGGATACAGCTACGTCTGAGGGCCTAGGATAAAAAGAAGCAACTTTTCTAATAGCCTTACTTGGTCTTATCCAAATAAAATCTGAGTTGTCTATGCATGTCCAGAATACGTAGCACCCTCTCAATGGCAGATTGAGGAGAGGAGAAAAAAGTAGGCAAATGAATATACTGATTAAGTGACAACTCATTAAACATCTTGGGTATAAAAGAAGGATTAGTACATAAGGACACCCTGTCCTTATGAAATGTTAAAAAAAGGAAGACAAGCCATATGCTGGCAGAAGTAAGAGCCAACAAAAGAGCTGTCTTCCAAGAACAGTGCTGCAAGGAAGCTGAAAAGGAGCAGGCTCAAAGGGGGCCTGAGCCAACTTCCCAAAAACAAAATTAAGACCCCAGGGAGGAGGAACAGACTTCCTGGGAGGTCTGATGTGAAGGACACATTTAAGGAATTATTTAGTCTCATATCTAGAAGTTAAAGGTGGAGACAAAGGCAGACAAGCAGAGATAGCTGATAAGTGAGCCTTAACAGAAGAATAGGCCAAACCAGCATTGAACAACTCACACAAATAAGAGAAAAGAGGATGAAAAGCCTGAACAGCCAGCATAAGAGTTCTCATCTCTTTGACACTGATGTGCTTCTTCTGCTGAACAGGCGACCACCACCCTCTGTACCTTTAGGGAGCCAAAGGTTGCTCCCCATCCCACATCTGAAGTATCTGTGAACAGTTCCTGAGAGGGAAGAGGTGGATGAAAAGGGAGCCCTGGATTTAAAGACAACTGCTGGATCCAACAGTGAAGTTCCTTCTTGAGACAAGGAAGAAGAGCAACTACAAAGTCTTGAGGATGTGCATATTGAAGCCAAACTGACTTCAGAAAGAATAGTTGTGTAAAATCTTACCATAACCATAGATGTCCTTCTCTTCCATTTTAAAGTATTCATACTGTGGGATTTTCCACCTCAGGTGATCCGATATCGGCTCCTGTACAAAAGCTTAAGCCTGGCTGTTGTAGGTGCGTGGGACATCACATGCAGGGCCATAAATCAGGGACCATAAATGTCTTGTCTGCAGGCACAGACCTCAAAACTTGAACCCTAGGATAAGGTGTACCAAAGAACAAGTTGAGGCAAAGGAGCAAATGTCCCTGAAGGGCTGTACAGATTAGCCTGTAGAGGGTAGATACAGACGTCAAAGACCCACCACCCAGAAGAGATAGAAAAAGGGGGCATGGAGGGTGGGAAGGAATACTGCAACATGGAAGAGAAGGACATCTATGGTTATGGTAAGAATTTACACAACTATTCTATGTCCTTCTATTCTATGTCCTTCTATTCCGATGTTGCAGTATTCATACTGTGGGAGAGTACGACAGCTAGAAGGAGTGAAGGCAGGGGGCAGATGAAGAGGATTCAAAGAATCCCTGCAGGATTGCCCTGGCAAATCCTGCTCTGGTCTTGGAAGACCTGGTCTAGCTTGTAATGTTTTGTGAAAGTCTGAACTGTAGACCAGGTAACTGCTTCCATTATGGAGGCTGTTTCCAGCCCTCTAAGAAAAGGGTTGGAGGTAGCCATGCCTCTAGTGGAATGAGCCCTAACTCCTTCAGGCAACTGTTTGCCATGATGTGAGTAACAGAAGAGAATGGATTTCCTGATCCAAG
The DNA here is from genome assembly GCF_019279795.1 of Protopterus annectens. Classification (NCBI taxonomy): domain Eukaryota; kingdom Metazoa; phylum Chordata; order Ceratodontiformes; family Protopteridae; genus Protopterus; species Protopterus annectens. The sequence continues at coordinate 1,607,660,442 of NC_056737.1, forward strand.
AGGAAATGAATTGTTTGGAGACTGCCTTACCCAGAGCCCTCGGGAGAAAGGAGATGAAGAGTTGGTCAGATTTTCTGAAGGACTTAGTCTTGTCTAAGAAGAATCTCAGTTGTCTGTGTACATCTAGGGAATGAAGGATCCTCTCTGTGGTATTAGTTGGAGAGGGGAAGAAAGTAGGTAAGTATATTGACTGGTCTAAGGATAGTTCATTCACCACTTTGGGCATGAAGGAAGGGTTTGTGCACAAGGAGGTCTAAGGAGGACAGGCCATGAGGGCCTGTAGTTCAGGCACTGTTCGAGCGGAGGCAATGGCCACTAAAAGAATGGTTTTCTATGTGCACATTTGTAGAGAAGCTGTGCTGGCTGGCTCAAAGTGAGGTAAGGTGAGTTTTTCCAGCACGAAATTACAGTCCCAGGGAGGAGGGATGGGTTTTATCGGTGGTCTGATATGCAAGACCCCTCTCAGGAAAAGTTTAAAGTCCAGTCTGTAAAGAAGTGGTGGCTGTAAAGGCTAGCAGGCTGAAATGGCAGAAAGGTGGACTTTCACTGAAGACTATGCTAGTTCTTCCTTAATGAGCTCAAATATATAGCTAAGGACAAGTGAGAGATCCATCTGAAAAGGATCCTTGTCCTTAAGGGAGCACCATTTTGAGAAACTCTGCCATTTAGACAAATAGTTTTTCATAGTAGTTAGTTTCCTGGCCTCCCTCAGGACTAACAGCACTTCCTCAGAGTAGTGTTGTCTGAAAACGATCAGAAGTTGATCACCCATAGAGTTACTGCAGCAGAGTTAGCTGAGGGTGAATTAGAGTTCCCTTTTGCTGTGTTAGTAGGTCCACCTTGTGGGGTAACTTGTGGTGATTACCCTTGGCTGGGGAGTGAGGAACGGGGAACCAATGTTGCCTTGGCCAATAGGGTGTCACCAGCAAGACTTTTGGTTGTTCCTTCTGGATTTTTAGAACGACATATTGTATTAGACGGAAGGGAGGGAAAGTGTACAGGAACATTCCCTTCCAAGGAAAGCTGAAGGCATTCACTCTCCAGGCTAGAGGAGTGTAATCCCTGGTGCAGAATGTGTGCAGTTGTCTGTTGTGGGGGGAGGCAAACAGATCCACTTGAGGTGTGCCCCACTTGTGGACGATGTCTAGGAAGGTATCTCTGTGCAACATCCATTCATGTTGTTGAGCAAGTCTGTTTGTGTCCTTTCTTGAGTGGGGATGTAAGAGGCCTGTAGGAAAAGGTTGTGGTTGGCTGCCAGATCTCAGATTTGTAGGGTTATCTGGTATAACTAGTAAGCATTTGTCCCTCCTTGTTTGTTTAGGTACCACATGACAGTTGCGTTGTCTGTCACAATGTGGAGCAGGCCTGGTTGCAAGATGGGAAAGAAGGCTTTTAGAGCCAGCAAGACAGCAGTCATTTCTCTGACACTGATGTGTTGGTTTTGTTGGGCAGGGGTCCAACACTGTTGTACCCTGAAATCCTGTAATGTTGCCCTCCCACCCTAGGTCTAATGTATCGGTGTGCAATGACTGGGTGGTGGGTGGGAGTTGCAGAGGAATGCCCTGGTTCTGTACAATTTGCTGAATCCACCAATGTAGCTCTGTTTTCAGGCAGGGCAGAGGGGGGATAAGTTTGTCTAGAGGTTGTTGGCTCTGAGACCACACATTCTTTAGGTACCATTGGAATTTTCTCATGTGCATCCTTGCTAATGGGAGCATGGGAATAGTGGCTGCCATGAGACCTAGAACATGCAGAAATTGGTTTTGCAGATAGGTGAGATACTGAAAGTAGGTTCTGAAAATGGGAGGAGAGAGACTGCACTTTGTCTGGCGGGAGAAAGGATCTCATCAGGCCTGTCCTGATCCTGCAGCCTAGGAATACTTTGTCCTATTGAGGAAGCAGAGAGAATTTCTGAATGTTTAGGGTGAATCCCATGTTGTGGAGGAGAGACATGCTGAACTTGAAATGGGTATGAAGAGTGCACTCTGATTCTGCCAGAAAGAGAACGTCGTCCAGGTAAGGGTAGATCTGGACTCCCTTGGTTCTGCAATAGGCAATGGCTGGGGCCAAGCACTTTGTAAAAACTCTGGGAGCTGTAGACAAGCCAAAGGGCAAGGGTGTAAACTGAAAGTGTGATGAGTGGTCAGTAAAGCGCAGAAACTTCCTGTGGGATGGCCTGATAGGAATGGGCAGGTAAGCATCCTTTAGGTTGAGAGTGACCATGAAGGCTTGGGAGGGGATGAGGGGTAGGAGAGTTTGAAGGGAAAGCATCTTGAAGGATAAAAATCTTCAGGAACAGGTTCAGATACGTTAAGTCTAGGACTGGTCTCAAAGGGCCATCCTTTCTTGGAACTAAGAAAAGATGGGAATAGAAGCCTTGTCCTTCCTGTCCTGAGGGAACTGGTTCTATAGTTCCTTGAGTCAGGAGTTCTTTCAGAATGAGAGAGATAGATGAAGCTGACGTTTTGGAAGGAAAGGGATTCTTTTTGGTTTTGGTCTTTCCTTCCAGGATAGGAAATATCCTTTTTGGATGATGGAAAGAACCCAAAGATCTGCTGTGATGGATTTCCAGAAGGGAAGGCAGTGGGTAAGGCAAGCGGACGGAGGCAGTTGAGCAGGACATGCTGAAGAGGGGCCCCCTCTGTCTGGAAAGGGCTGTTTGGCTGGTGGCTGAGAGTTTGGGGGTCTGGAGTAAGGCTGTCTCCTGGATGCCCTGCGGGGCCTTGAGGAGGAAGGGAGTGATACTGAAGGAGTCCTTCTGACAAAGGATGTTTTTGCTGAGTAGTTCCTATAATATCTAGGGAAGAGGGACACCAGCAGATGCTTAATGTCCTGCAGTTCTTTGCTTTTCTCTTGTAAGTTTTTGAAAACTTCTGCTGAGTATTTCCCAAATAAAAGGTTGTCGTCCAGAGGAGCATCCATGATTTTGGATTTGAAATCCACTGGTAGAGGTTGTAGGCAAAGTGAGGAGTATCTGCGTAAGGTAGATGCAGAGACAGCCGACCTGGCCGAAGCCTCTGCTGCATCGTAACTGCACCTGATAGAGTGTCTGGCTACTTGTGTAGCTAGAGACAGTTTTGATGCAATATCAACTTTGGTTGGACAGTCTGGGGTAGAAGCCACCAAGGTGGAAGCCTGGGAGACAAGGTCCAGGGTGTACTTAACCATGTGGGTTTGGTAATTGATAGCCCTGAAGGCCAGGGTAGAGGAGGTGTATACCTTTTTACCCATTCTGTCCACGGTTTTGCTGTCTTTATCTGTTGGCAAAAGTGAAGCATAGGGTAATTGCCTACACTGTCTGGAGACACAGCAATAACTGCTGGGTCAGCCAGGGGAGGTTTCACAAGATATTTGTGGTCATCAGGCACTTTGCAAAATCTATCCGGCCTTTTAGGGGCAGGAGGTGGTGAATCTGGGTTCTTGGCGACAGAATTAAAGGCATCCAGGAAAGCTGGAAGCACAGGAGGAATAGCTGAAGGGGATGGTGACTCGTTGCAGAAGTTCAAAATATCTTTTCTGGGTATCTGACATTAAGGCAGTATCCCACATGAAGTACTATTTCATTTTTGTAACAGTTTCCCCAAAGGTAATGTTCTCTGGTGGGGAATCTCTTTCTATAGAGTCTTCATCTGGGGAGTAATAATTCACAGGTGATGCAATCTGAGAGACATAGGAAACAGATTCCTCAGAAGAGGAGTAGGACTGCTCTGGTTCTTCTTCTCCCTGATGTGTAGTGGTTAACGGTACGGAGGAAGCAGAGGCTGGCCTGGGGTTCAGCGCAGGAATGTTGGTAGGTGCAGGGCCTGAGGGCCTAAGACCCATAAAAGCCTGCATTAATGAGTTGGTAAATGACTACCAATCTGGAGCTACTTGAGGCGTGGGGCTCAAGTGTTTAGTCTTTTGTTTTTTCTTTGTTGGCGTGGGCTTAGGGGTAGGCTTGGAAACAGAGGCCTGGTTTGGAGCAGGAGAAGTCTTGGTCAGTTATGGTCAGCGTCTGGCTTAACTCCATGGACGTGCTTTCCTTGGCTGCAGAAATGGCCTCCTCCAGAGGAACCGTCTAAGTGGATGGACTAACCATGTGTCCCTCAGCCCCTATATCGGTAGTTGGTGGTACATCCGATGGCAGAGCGCATCGGGAGAAGGCCTGGAAACCTTGGCCTTCTTCCTTGATTGTTCGGCTTGGGCAGGCAAGTCGGGATCCATCCTGAGAGTGAGGCATTTTAGTCTTTGATTTTCCAAACACAAGTTAAACACAGCCAGTTGGCTGCGTAGGGTCTCTGGCATGAAAGACTGACAAAAGGGGCAGGCCTTACAGTCGTGCTCCTTTCCTAAGCAAAACACACAACGGTCGTGAGAGTGTTTGTGTGGTATGTGATGCCCGCAGTTACATTTGCTCTTTTTCTCAGACATCAGCTAAAGGGGAATCTACAGCAACCAAACGCAAGCATACATAAGAGAAAAAAAATCCCCCAATGAGGTACTTATCTTTAGAAGTTTTCTGTCATAGGAGCGAAGTGGTCGAAGTAACGACGTTTGGCCCACAAAAAGGATGTTAAAAATTAGAATTATGGAGCACTTGAGAGATATAAAAAACAAAAAAATAGAAAGTCCCTTAGCACAACATTTTATTGAATATCACAACTCTGAATGCAATAGCATCAGAGTATCTGTTTTAGAACAAATTATGTTGCAAGAAGTAAGTGAAGATAGATTGAGATATGAATTATTGAAAAAGGAATTAATTTTTATTTTGAAATATCAGACCTTAATTCCTACAGGTCTGAATACTGAATGCTGCTGGAAGAGTGTGATTTGAATGTATAATTGTTTGTTACATTGTTAATATGTAATTGTTTTATTTTAATTGATTAATGAATTAATTAAGGTGTGTATAAAAGTTACTTGTTTTTTACTGTGAGATACTCCTTGAAGGCTTTTTGAAGCCGAGGCGCTAATCAAGTGGAATAAATGGTTGGATTTACTGGCAGTTGTCCTTTTTCCTGTTGGATTTATATTCTTTTCTTGGTGCTTGTGTTGTTTTTCACCCTATAAAACCTATCAGGCTTCTTAGGAGCAGGGGGCAGAGAATCATAAGCTTTAGAGGCATTGGAAAAAGCAACCAACACAGCAGGCAAAACAGGAGGAATAGCAGAAGGTTTAAGAGATTCCATCTGTAACAACTCACAGCACCTCTTATGGATTTCAGAGACCTAAGCACAATCCCCATTTAAAAAATTCCATCATCCTAGAGATTGTGTTTCCAAAAGAAATTTCTTCAAATGGAGTGTCAGGACTATTAGATTCCTCATCCTCTGACTCACAATCTAAAGGAGAAGGAATTTGGGAAGAGTAAGCAAGGGATTCCTCAAAAGAATCAGACTCCTCCTCAGAGGAGTCCTGTTCCCTGGGCCTTTTAAGGGGGGGGGGGGTAGGATGAAGGGGGTGTTGGAACAGAAACCCACTGAGGAGGTTTTAATACCATGAAAGCATTAAACAAGCACTGAGAAAAAGGCATGCCACTCGCTCTGTAGATCTCTTGGAGCAGGAGGAAACATGTTTAGATTTTTGTTTCTTCTTTAAAGGAATGTTCTTCCTATAAAACTTAAAAGACTCTGACCAAGGATGACATTCAATAACCGTACTAGAAACTTCTTCCCTAACCAAATTCTGGAGAATACGCATAGGCCCTTCAGAAATAATCAACCATAGTTCTTCCTGAATGTCCAAAATGGATGCCTGCAAAATCTCATCAGATGTCCTGCAAGCTGGATTCTTGCCAGCCTCCAACCCAGTCAAAGCACAGGAATAAGACAACAAACCGTATGAGCCTCCAGGTTCTCACTAACTACAGGAGAAACACCCAGCAGAGACTGGACAGTGGAAGATTCTGGTCTAAGTTTTTTAAATTACTTCTTCCCTAATGGTTGACCGTCGGGGCAGGAAGTTCCTTCAACTGTATCTTTAGCGAGAAGCTTAAGACGCTGGTTCTCAAGATACAAAGCAAGGAAAGAAAGCTTACTACAAAGGGTTTTCAATATGAAAGCCTGACAAATCGCACAGGTCCTATGATCATCAGAGGCTCCTAGGGAAAATAAACACTTATCATGGTGGTCTTTATGGGGAATCTCCCTCCTGAACTGGCATTTACCCTTCCTGGATGACATTAACCCACAGAAGCAACAAGAAAGCCAAGAAAAAACAAACCCCAATAGGGTACGTATCTGCAATGGCTCAGTACATCAGCAACAAGACGTAGGCTTTCAATCGGAGAATGAAAATGCATTCAAACTGGCAGTAAAGAAAGTAAGCATTCAAACTGATGATGGAAGGATGCCTTCAGACTGGCAGCAAAGAAGTTCTGAGGATGGTATGTCCAGATGTCACCTTTATACCCTATACCATGCAAGCAGCATAAGCATGACATTTGATGTACCTTAAAACAACAGTAAACTTTGGTACACTGGCCAGAAGTCAGGCTACCCACAGCAGGGAATCCCACAGGTAAAGAATATTGCAACAATGAATGGAAGGACATCTGCTTCTACCTGGCAAGTCACGGTGTACCTTGTGGAAAATATCCGGGAGGGTAAGGAATCTCCAAGCCCCCTCACTGGCAAGCTTAGCAAGGCCAGGGAATCTACTCAACATATAGCTGGACATGTTTCTATATTGAAAGGTGGCATCAAATACTTGGACTACAATGGCCTCCTGACTGGTTAGGGGTATGCTTGTATCTAAATAGATCTTCTTCTCCTGCTGCTGCTACTGTTCCTAAGCTTTAGTGTTCCTCTATATGTGGTTAAAAAAGTGCACTGTGTGAAAGTGTGCATGAAACTTTCCCTCCATAACCAACTATTGCACTTAGTAGAATATGGGGAGGAGTGCATTTTTCCCTTGTGTCAAACAGATCTAATTCTGTAATACTCCACACTATATGCTTTCTGAATCTAACAGTTCCAGATTCTCAACTCCAGGAAAGAACTGCAACTGTAATACAATGATTCTGTGACATCATTCACTTCCCAAGGTTGTTAAACATCACTAGTAATATGGTGTAATGAATGGCCCACCACATAGTTTCATAATTTCCCTGCTCAAGGGAAGGACTGCATCTCTCCCTGTTTATGTCTCACACAATAAACTGGTTGTCTGGGGTCATTAACTTGGGCAGACTCTAACCTCCCTCTACACAGCATGGAAAACAAGCAGCATCACCTTTAGCTCAAGCAGGGTTGTGTGCCCAACCCCCACTTCCAGGGACTCCATATTCCCAGTGGCCTTCCAGTATATAGTAACCAATGTCAGAATTTGCAGTGGGTTCAAGTAACAGAAAGTGAAACTCCCTGCTCGGATGGGTGGGAATGCTGTACCAATATGGTGCACACTGTCAATGGTCTGACAACATAAAGAGACCTGTGGGAGCATCATTACTGTCACAACTGGGAACTCACAGTCCAACTAAGCACCAGCAGACAGAGGTAAGCCACTAACACTATGAACAAAAAAGCTGTTATTAGCTACAAGAGACACAGTCGGAGACAAGCCCCACCTGCCTTACTTCTCTCTCTTACCTAAGATGCCACTGCTATGGTATGCTAGAATTGCAACATACGCAGAAACAAGCATCACATTTTTTTAAGTAAGGAAACACCGGAAAATCCTTTCCTGCACTGCTTCTGCAATCACTATCAACACCTTGGTAAGCACTCTGTGGAAAATTACAAGCCAAAGAGCAGAAATGGCTTGTGATGAACTAAAGAGAAGCAGTGAAATCTTCGACAGGGTTACTAAATGTTGATGTGAATGCATAGGTATCACCATGTCCAAAGACAGCATCAAGACTCTTAAAGGCTTACCTCTTTTTTAATTTCTCCAAATCTTTAGGGTTTCTAATATCATGATGGGAATGGACCCCATTCCTAAGTCAAAGTACGATTAAAGTTCATGAAATTAGTACTGTTTCAATCTTTGATGTCAGCCAAAAGTGCTCTTCCCAGCACCCGCAATGTGCCCAGTAATGGCTCCTTCTGCAATTCGTATGGAGTTATATGTATTGGTAACATATTTAAATATGATTGTAGATTCTTTTTTTATAAGACCTATTGTTCCTACTAGTATTAGAACTGTCTGGGTATCTTTCTTCCACAATGCCCTCATTTCTGCCCGCAGACCCTGATATTTTATGACACTGTAAGTCACTAGTGTGGCAATTTCAATAATCAATGCTACTTTTGTCTTCTTATTTACCACTACATCCGGTTTTCTAGCATCTATCTTTTGAACTGTTGGTAATGGGTGATCTCACACGATGTAAACCATAATTTTCTATGATGCTTTGTGGCTCATGCTTTCACTGTTTTTCAGCCACTTCAATACCATAATGTTTACACAATCTCCAGTGCAACAGTCTTGCCACATTATTATGCCTTTCAGTATACAGTTCTTCTGCCATTAGTAGGTCACAACCAGCAACGAGGTGTGCAACTGTTTCCATTTTAGTTTTACAAAACCTACATTTGTCTGTTTCTCTCGCATGTTCAATGGACGCTAAACCAGTGTGTACATAGCCCACTATCTTGGGGTCGCCCTCTGAGTGAGGGTGCTGAGCTGGACAGCAAGTTCCCAGTGACAGTAGCAAAATACACATGTATATGCAACACATTTTACTAAATATAAAAAAAATGTGATCCACAAGTGCATTTAGCAGTTTTGGGTCATGTCCCTGGTTTCCAACCTATTATCAGTGTACCTTTCATGACATCCTGTTGTAACAGACATTTTGGCAAGTCCATGCACAAAGAAAAACACAGAAAATAAACAAACAGCTTCACAAGAACTACTAGAACTACTCAGACGGAACCTAATTTGAAAGGTTTGTCACTTACACTTGATGGTCCAGTTGCAGGTAGCCCTAAAGTGATGTTTGGTAGGGAAGGTGAGGTATACAAAGGCAGCTGTGTCACAGAACCTTCTCGTGTCACTAATCGATGAGCTAAACTAGGCTAAAACAGAGAGAAAATAATAGCATGAACATGCATACAAATATAAATTTAAAATGCATTTAGAGATCCATCACACAGTCATCATACAAAATACATGAAATGCAAGCTTTTTTTAAGACAAAACAAAAGACAATATATTTGAAGTCACTTAACAGCACTCATACCTCAAGAGTCTGTTAAAGTTTGTGATGCGAAACAATCGCTACAGCAAGTGTGTATCAGAGAGGAACAATTTAATCATATTGCTAAATGTAAATAAACTGTAATAAGGGCATACCCAGAAATTAGTTACTGAGAAATAGCAAGTGAACATGAAAGATGATAAAATATATAAAAAAAGAAAAAACAGTAAAGGGGGTATATGAATATTGACAGATGTTTCATTAGCTACAAACTGGAGCTCACATCACCAGAACAGATGAAAAAAATGTGCTTCCTTTTTATCTCCAACTACATTTTAACTTGCTTTGACATGTCTACGCAGGCTAATATAGCTACAGCTATTATACCAGTGATCAAATGATGAACATCTGTCTTAAAAATAAATAAATAACACAGACCTAGAAAATTACACCTTTTGGATGCTTCACATTCTAGTAAAAAAAAAAAAAATACAGTGATGATAAAAAGTCAAGCACTATGTTCATCTAAAGACTGCATCCACAGTTTCTCTACAAAAAGTTGTATAATTAAGACTTTTTTTTTAAATAAAAATGTTTAGCAATACAGAATTCCTCTACCATGAATTTCATAAACAACAAACCCAGTGATAAATGAAAAAAGACTATGGCTTATAAATACAAATTTTGATATGAAATCCTTACTAATGGGTCAACATATCCATAAATACAGCTTGCAGTCTCATAAACAGGATGTACACACTGGCCCTTATAAATAAATATACATGTAGTGTGATTCCCAAATTTGAATCACCCTACAGTTCCCAAGTACACACAGGGAGCAAATACACAACTGCATTCCTGGATTGTGCAAATATACAGCCGCCTACATGATGTGAAATTAATTTGAGACTGCTGTATTACCATATCTGCACAAAGTCTTATATGGTTGTTATGACCCCATGAAATTGAACAGTCGTTACCCTGTGAGCAATTAAACTAAGCGGTGTTATGTATTACTAAGGACAGAAAACTGCTGAACAATCAAATAATTACAGACAAGGTTCCAACAAAGAGGAGAAGCAAAAATCAGCATGGGAAAAAACAGCTGTAATAAACATGGGACAAAAAAAGCATCAAGTAATCATCGTACTTTTCACCTTTTCCACTGCTGCACCTTAGCTACACTTGTTAGTCACTTGCGGTCAGCTTCATCATCTGTATTTGATCACACTGAAATTGAATAGTGGGTGCTATTTTACATCATTTGGGTTACTTTTTTTTACATCCTTAAAAAGAAAAGGGGGTGTGGGGTTAGAATAAGGAAAGTTTGTTGGGCTTATCACCTCTCAGTGATATGCCAGTTTACCCAAGGTCTAGTGCAGGGAGTTTGTTTAGTCACACTCTTCCTCATCTTTGATTACTTCTGTACCTTGTTTGGGGGAGGAATACGCTACCACACACATGTGTTCCATACAGAAAGAGAATGGTTTGTGAGTGAAAAGGTATCTGGCAGCCCATCTAGCTGTAAAAACAAATGAAGTATAGCTACACTTCCCCTGTTCTCATTCGTCAGTTTTTGTAAGAATCATCACATATGTTAAGTGGGAGAAATAAAGCTTCACAGACTTGGCCAATTCTTGGGTGCATCAACAATGCCAAGGCACAGCACCTTGAATGGGTTCATGTCCGAAAAGCAACATGCACTTATTACCAAATAGTCAACCAGTTTAAACTTAAAGGGACTGTGCATATGCTTTTAAGATAAAAGATTGTTTTCTTGGCTGTGCAGTGTTACAAGGGAGCGTCAGAGCGGGGGAAAGTGATGGCAAACTGTATTTCATTTGTGTGCCTGAGTGTAATGCTTGTCAAGAAGTTAAGCAGGTAAAAGACTGTAGCAATGGAATAGCGTTTTGGGGTAATAAAACACATGTTTAATACTTGATATTTTGTTTTGATACCTGCACCTTCTAAGTGAGATTCCAGGATATGCACAAGTCTTAACACTACCCTAAACAGTTAAGAGGAGAATCTGTGTAAATTTCACTTAGGGCTGTTTTTCAGAAATTGCTCAGGCCATAATATTTGGGAAGCAGCCAAAATATGTACACGTCCTCACAACACTGTAAATTACAAACATATTCAAGAAAATGGCAAGATTTGTCAATGCAGTCTCTCACGGCATGTATGCTCTTCCACCTTGAGCTTTTGGCCATGATACTGCTTATTACTGTTACCAACAACTAAGAGAGAAACTGCAGCACTGTTATTTACAACAATTGTAAGATAGATGTATGAACACACATTCTCTGTAATTGTAGAATTCTAAGTAAAGGATCACTGCTGCAGTGCAGGTTCATTCCTTCCAATTTCCTTACTTCCCCCACCCCATAAACTTAGGAACTAAGGGAATATCTTGGGGTCAGGGCTTTCCTCTATGCTGCCACTTCTTTCTCCTTTCCTACCAGGGTGGGGAGAACTTAACATTGTGACCAAAAAAAGCTTCTTAATTTTAGGATATGCATGCACACTTGATGATGATTACTTTTTCACCAGAAGTACACACACACACACACACACACACACACACACACACACACACACACACACACACACACACAGGAATGCATAGGTCAGTCACCTTTTTCTGCTGATTATTCTAAATAATAACAGTATCAGCTTTACTGTATGCTTATGTGAAGCTCTGTATGTCTGACCAAGTTGGTGATTATATGCTTTTGTGTTCAATTCCCAGTCATAGTCAGTAAAATCTAAATAGCTGTCTTGCGATGTCTAGCAAATTCATACAGAATCCCTGTGTAACACAGATGTTGTTCCATATATTATGCTATTTGGAAAGCTAACTAGAAATCAAAACATTGACTTTTATTGTTAAATTTGATAAATTTACCCAGAATAAACCAACGGGGATAAATTAATTATCATGCAGCCCCATGTTGTATGATATTCCTGCATGACCCCCATCTATAGTATAAGAAGTGGTAGACTGGTGATCTGACATTATTAGTTCTTGGTTAATTAGAAATCCTGTCTAATTCATATGAGAAGTTTCTGTAACCTGAGCTCAATCAGCTACCTATAGAGGAACTCTATATTGTTAATGCAAATTTTTTTCAATCTTACAAGCATGGGTAATTGAAATGTAATATGATTCATGTATCTGCTAAAATGAGGTCAAGGGTGTAATATGGTAACATTATGTAACTATTGCCTCTCTACACACTAAATACAAAGGTTCTTCCGATGTTTAAAGGAATTATCTTCTGAGATATGAAGAATATATATAACAAATATGTAAAATGGAGCGTAGTTGCAGACTGCCTTGACTGAATGGTACTCCACATCTTAAGTTTAGTTGACTATATATATATTGCTGTTACTTTTGATTGTAATATTATGGTATTTTGACTATTGTTTTACTGGTTCCAAATTAAGTTTTTTCAAGTTAGCTGAAATACTAATTTTCTTAAATTGTCTCTCAGTTTTATTAGGTATGTGGTTAGGCACAGTATCAGTTCTGAGAGACTTCAGTGCCACAATAAACTCAAAAGTTTTGAAATTGAGTTTTTATATATATATATATATATATATATATATATATATATATATATATATATATATACACACACACAGATATGTTATGAGGGAGGGACTTCCAAAATTCACATATGGGACATATCTATCTTCAGAGAATGTGGGAGGTAGTTTCATGGAACGTCAAAGGTCTACAGGATAAGAAGAAAAAGAAATCGCTTTTAAATTTACTCTACCAATCTTGTGCAAATGTTATCTTTCTCCAAGAAACATACTTACTAAATGAGGATTGGAATAAAGATAGAGATAAAGTTTGGATAACCTCAATTACTGCTTCTGGAAGTAGGACTAACTCAAAGGAGTAGCTATCCTTGTAAAAAAAAAAACTTGTTGTCTGTATCAGCAGACATATCACAGTTCATAATGTTGATTTCCTTACTTTCTTTGGATTGCTGCACAATCCCTTGCTATGCTTGTATCTATACTAATCAATCGCTCCATCTCTGAGTCTAAAGTTCCTTTTATCTGGAAACAGTTTTACTCTCTTCCTATTCATAAAGGAGGTAACTCCACAGAATTATCTAATTTCAGACCTATTGCTATCCTCTTCTCCTCTCCAAAATTCTTGAGAAATGTATGCACAAACAAGTAATGCATTATCTCTTACAAGAAAACCTTCTCACTCCAACACAGCATGGCTTCTGTCCCAAGCATAGTACAACCACAGCTCTACTATAATTTCTCAACACCTTAGCCCTGGCTAAAGATGATCACAAACTCATATCCTGTCTATTCCTTTGCCTTTCTAAGGCTTTTGAAACTGTTTCTCACACACACTCCTACTTAGTAAACTTGGAGACCTAAACTTCTCCCCTAATACAGTTGCATTGCTCTCTAGCTATCTCTCTGATAGTCTGCAATAAGTATGATGGGACTCAGCACTATCTACCCCTCTCTCAGTAAGAAGTGGTGCTCCCCAAGGTTCCATTCTTGGACTTTTTTAATATCTTCACCAACGCACTCCACTCCTCTTGTCCTCAATCTAACAATGTCCAATAGCAGATGACTCTACAGTCATAACTATTGCTAATTCCCCTTAGAACTCCTAACAAATACCCAGACATCTTTCAACTCGGTAGAGACATGGCTCACTAATAATCAGCTCATCCTCAACCCTAAGAAAACAAAATTACTACTCTTTCTACCTAAATCTGCAAACCACATTAAACTTTCTTTCTCCAAAAGGTTCCTAAACAATACTCCTATGGAAGTCGAAACTAGCACAAAACTCCTTGGCATTACCACTGACGACCAACTAATATTCGATCTTCACATTAATAACTGCATCAAAAAAAAATACCAGAAGCTAGGACTACTGTACAGGAACAACAAATTCCTAACTACTGAAGCTAGGATTTTGCTTACCCATGCCTACCTTCTACCATGCTTAATCTATTGTTCCCAAATACTTACAAATTTGAACTCCTCCCTACTGACCAAATTAGAATCAACCTACCACAAAATAACTAGATTTGCAGCTCAACAAACATATAAATCTTACCACTGTCTCTCCCTAAAATGCCTGAACTGGCCCAAACTACCTCACCTGTTCCTACAATCTCAACTCTAAATCATACACTCCCATCCTATATCAGCCTGATTTCTGCCCAAGTCTATCTTCTCTCATCTCTCACTATTCTCCTACCAGACTTCTCCAAAGCTCAACTCAAGACCTACTAAAATTCTATAAACCCAAATCCAACACCGGGTGCAATTTATATAGCTGCCACCCCTCGACTGCATGGAACAAACTACCACTAGAAATAAGGTCCCTAACTCACCCCAAACAATTTAAGCTAGCAACCAAAGACCACTTTAGAAAACACTGATCCTGCCAGGGTCTATATCACCACATCAAATGGTGATAAGTTCAAATGCCCTTTGTTCGAATCGAAAAGTCCAAAAGCCCTAAACCGCAAAATTACGGAACATCGATTTTTTTCCCAGGGAAAAAAAATCGGTGGGCCGTCTTCAGGGCTTTACTTTTTCCTCCACTGTAGTGCAATGTCAGAGTTGGTATATTTAAGTAGGGGGGTGTGGAGGGCACAGCCCCCAACTTTGGGGGTGTGGGTGGCAAAGCCCCCCACTTCAGTTTGTTTTAAAGTTGTGATTTTTTTTTTTCATGGAACAGCATTTTTTTTTTCCCCTGGGAAGAAAAATCACTGTTCCGTGAGTTCACTGTTTAGGGTTTTCGGACTTTTAGGTTCGAACAAAGGGCATTCAAACTTATCACCATTCGATGTGGTGATACAGACCCATCCTGCCATTGTACTCACCGTTCCTGATTATTACTTACCTTTTATAGTACAGTCAAACTTAACTTTCTAACACTTACCATTAACTACTTCATCTTACGCTGCCTATGCAACCTCCAAAGCGTCTTCTATACTCTGCTCCCTGAAATTCTAATGTAATCTTTTAAGTTAATGCTACTCTGCATACAAAACCTTATATTTACTCACCTCTCTTTTTAAACCAAAACATACAACTTATTCTACTGTTTTATCTGTCAACACTATACATGTATGTAGCTTACGTATTTTAACTACCAAAATTCCCTATTGCTATTTTTATTGAAATGTATCTGTATTGCTATTTTTATTGCATTGTATATCTTTGGAGCTTTTCTCCCCGGGTCTCCGCTGAAAAAGGGCAATAGATCAGCCAGACACTCCCGGTCAACAAATGTAAAATAAAATAAAATAAAATGAGCCTGTGCTTGAATTTGGCTTTGACAATTTTGGAAGATGGGGTTATTTTAAATGTGTAAATTCTATATCCTGTAGACCTACAATCTTCCTGAATGTATATGGACTTTGTGCAAATCAACATGAATTCATTATACAAATATACAACCTATTATTAAATTTTTTTTATCATGACTATGTGATCGGGGGAGACTGGAATACTGTCATTAACCCCTTAAAGGGCTGAACTAGCAGGAATAAGTCACACAATGTTCAAGAAATGTGAGCTTTAGAAGACCTGATGCTAGACTTTAACTTATCTGATCCATACTACGCAAAGGATTATTCTAACTATAGTCGTAAATACACATACTATTCCCCATGTTACAAATCATGGTCTAGGATTGATTTTTTAATGATCTCAGTCTCCCTACTAAATGAACAAACAATATACTCAGCTAGCCCTAGATTTTTCTCTGACCATTCTAAAATAACCCTAGAAATGATCCCCCTAAGTAATCCTCCAAAAGCTGGAAACTTCCAGACCTGGTCTCTAAACCTAAATCTCCTTGACAAAGAAGCAATAGTAAATGAACTTAATAGTGCATTAGAAGAGTTGGGATCCAGTCTTTCAACCTCAGATATTACAATGCATGTTCTACGGGCGGCGAGTTTGGCCAAAATCAGAGGACTGTTGATCCAGAAAGCCTCTTATTACAAAAACAATTCTCCAAAGAAAAA
The DNA here is from genome assembly GCF_019279795.1 of Protopterus annectens. Classification (NCBI taxonomy): domain Eukaryota; kingdom Metazoa; phylum Chordata; order Ceratodontiformes; family Protopteridae; genus Protopterus; species Protopterus annectens. Next base: position 1,607,676,606 of record NC_056737.1, read on the forward strand.
GAAAATATCGTAAGAAAACTGAAAAATCACTCCAGAAAATTTTAGAGTTAGAAAACCGGCTCTTCTCTCAACACAAGGAGTTATACATATTTTACTCACAATATTGTTCCTTCCATGAAATGAAGCTCCTTACCAATTACTCACACTGGGCTCAACAACCCTCAAAGTTACTTGCGAGACTTATAAACATCTATCAGAGCCCCCCTGCCATCTCACAAATTCTGTACAATAACAAATTGTACACTATTAACCAAGAAATATTACATATATTTGAAAAAATATACAGGGAATTATATGGACCCCAGAAGACCCTTTTATCAGAGACCTACGCCACTTTCGTTAAAGATCTCAAATTTCCAAAAACTGAATAACAGCAAGCTAAGCTCATAGAAGTCCCCTTCATGTCAGAGGAAATTGCCGAGGCAATTAAAAGTTTAAAAAGTAACAAAGCCCCAGGCCCTGATGGCTTCACATCAAATTTTTACAAAACTTTTGCACCCAAGCTGATCCCTATTTTTCTTAGACTCTTTAATTACATTAGCAAATTTGGTTTCAGGACTTGTATCTAAATAACTCCAAAACTGTTTTTACACATAAACCCAATACTGACAAAACCAATTCATTAAATTACATACCAATCTCTCTTATTAATGCAGATATTAATTTTTTTTTCTACGACATTAGCAAATACATCCCCCCCACAATTATATCCCCAGACCAATCAGGTTTCATAAAGGGGAGGCAAACCTGGGACAACACCCTGACATTAGATGCAGCTATACACCTTTTGGAGAAAGATAAGCTCCCCAGAAACCTTCTGGCACTAGATGCTACCAAAACATTTGATAGAGTCAACCTCTACTTTTTGTATTTGACTTTACAGCAATTTAATATCCCAAATACATTCATAAATATAATTAAAATACTTTATAACTCCTCATATACCATGTTGGTCATCAATAAATCCTTTTCCAATAAAATAAAATTAGTAAATTGTACAAGGCAAGGCTGTCCCCTTTTACCTTATCTTTTAAGCATCTATATTGAGCCCTTATTCATTTATCACAAAAAAAAACTTTCTTCATATACTCAGTATATTGAACAACAATCTTCTATTATCAGCCTTTGCTGATGATCTAAATATATGCTTTCAATTACATAACACTGACTTAGAAAAAAAATTAAAACTATTGAAATCTTCTCAACAGCATTCAATTATGATATGAACCCCTCCAAATCTCTCATTTTTCTAATTAACCCACTAGGTCAAAATCTGCTTCCTTTCCCAGATGCTTAAATTAAATTAAAACATGCATTCCAGTACTTGGGTATAAAGTTTGAACAAAATCAAAAAGAAACCTTTCAAAACAACCTTCTTAAAACTTGGACGAATATTGAACATGACTTGGACAGATGGAAACTTATGAAACTTCCAGACTTATCCAAAGTGGCAATGATAAAAATGAATATCCTACCCAAAATATTATACCAACTTAATGTAAATAATTCTATTATTCCTATTAATTTCTTTCAGAAAATTAATACCACTCTAACTAATTTCATCTGGTTTACAAAAACTTCAAGAATTGCTCTATCAAAACTAGTGCTTCCAAAGGAGGAGGAAGATTGGGTCTACTGGATTTCAAATTATATTAAGACATAATATGCACAAGTGGAATCATTCTAATTATGGAACACAACCCCAACCGTCCATCCTATTCCTCAAAATGGATCAATTTATGGTACGCCCATGTTAAAACCTTAAATATCAATCCTAAACCCTTACCTTTTATGGATAAATCCACTCTAAAAGACAAAAAATTCCGTAGCTTAATCAAGCATAAAATCAAAACATTCCAAAAGCTCCTCTCTGATCTACACTTAGAGACTGTACATGTCCTGCTGCAACCGAACCATCTTAACCCAAACCTGAAAATAGGCAACAAAATGCTAAACTTGGATCACTACTCACAAATGAAAAGCTATATTATCTGGGACTTCTATAGATTAAAAAAATAACTCTTTAAAGGATATTAAAAGCAACCTTAACCTAATTAACAAATATATAATAATACTGAGCCAAATTATAGAGTTGGTGACTACTTTCAGAGGCATCCCAGATGGGATAGAGGAAGAAATAATAATTGCAGTCTCTAATGAAATGTTTAAAACTTCAAAAGAAGATTTTATCGGGTTCATACAAGCTAATTACTACTATTAAATACCAATCTTCCCTCACATATGCTCACTATTTGAAGGACAAAAACCCTGGATTAAGTGACACTCAACTCTCTCACCAATTAAATAAAACAAAAAATTTTCTCCATACATGAAACTGGTGTACACCCAGTTAATGATTATAATAATAATGTCTTTTATATGCCTGAACATCTAAACAAATTCTTCCCAAGCAATTCCCCCTTTTGCCCCTTCTGTCCATCACAATTGGTGGACCTAGTGTATATTCTCTGGTTCTGTAAATATGCACACAAATCTATGGAACTCATTAAGAGTCAAACTTGGGAAAACGGGGTATGGTAAATCTACCGTATCTTGAAAATGTGCTATACTGCATGTGAGTCCAGTTGATATGCCCAAATCAGACTTGAATATCCTGATTATTATCTTTGAGTTAACCAAACTTTATATCACTCAAAACTGGATAGACAGGACAAAAATAGAATTGAAAGGTTTCACTATCATGGCTTCTAAATATATTACATCTCATCACAGACAATATAAATAAGCTTGTAAAATATCTCAAGTTTTGTAATACTATCCTAGAACACTTGTTTAATTAAGTTGTAGCAGGGGTATATACATCAACCTGTCCCTCCCAAAATTTTGGAGGTCCTTCCCTCTCTTGAAAATTTAACAAGTGGAAGTCACTGTTTTTTTTTTTCATTTCTGATTCTCATAGCAATGAAATTACTACCTATTCTTTTTTCTTTAACAATTTGTGGCACTATTTGTATATTTGTAAATAGTTGTATATATTTTGTGTTAAATTATATTATCATTCACCACTTATTTCTTAACCTATGCCTGTTACATCTCAATTAATCTAACTGCATGTTTCTCCGATGTGATTTCTTAGAAATAAGAATTCAGATATTTTAAGATAAGAAGCTAAAGGCATATATTTGCTACTTGTTCATATCAAGGTGTACCTGTCTAACAGAAATTGTCATTTTGAATTGTTGGCAAATTTAATACTGGAAATACAATAAAAAAACGTTGGGGAAAAAAAAAGAAAGTAAGAAACATGCACTTATTTCACGCCATGTTCCTAGACTCTAACTAGGGTTTGAGCTTCCAAACATTTCTTATTGATTTCTTGTTGAGATAGTTTCTTGAGGTGTTTAATCCTTTTCTCTCAGTCTAGTGAAGTCTCCCTTTTCCCCTCTGATAATGAATACCTATGTACTGGTTGAGTTTGGGGGGGGGAGGGGGGTTGAAGCTGCTACTGCACTTAGTATATGCTCCACAGTGAGTCTGGATTAAGGATGAAAAATGTTCTGTTTGGGGATCAACACATTTATCTATTAAAAAAAATGTGTAGCTGCACTTATTCTGTTCTCATTGGTGTGTGTGTGTGCGCGCAAAAGAGTTTGTGTTCAGAAACACACACACACATACATATACACACATATATGTTTATAAAATGTGCAAGGAAAACTGACCAATAAAACCTTTCCTTTCCGTGTTTTAAAAAAGATCTCAAATCCCACCTACTAGACTTGAAATTATGCCTTTGCCTTGACCACATGTAGTCCTAGTCTGTCCTACTGTATAACCTGTTGCATCTCCTAACTTTACTTCTGTTAGTAATGTCTGCTTAAACTAACCTCCTAAACCCTCAGCTCTACTACTAAAGTCCTACTATAACCCCCTCCTTTCTCTCCCACCTCCTGTTCTCCTCCTCCCCCACTTCCTATCAATGTCTGTATATTTTCCTTCTTTTGAACAACGATTATCTTTTTGTTTTTACTTATATGTAGTAAATTTAGACCAGTGCTATCAGTGCAACCCTTAATGTTCATACTTTTTTTTCTTTTATTTTTCTCTCTATAATTAATTTCATATTTGCATTGTTATTTTTAATAGTTTTTGTTCTGTATGTTTGTCTTTGCTTATGTTTGCTGGGGCTCTTTCCTCTTGGGTCTCCACTGAAAATGGGTTGCTTACTATCAATGCAATCCAAATAGTTAATAACCTTTTCTTTTTTACAGTTATTTTGTATTGTGATTGTTATTTAATATTTGTATATTGCCACTTTATCTTTACTTATGTTTGCTGGGGCTTTTCCCCTCGGGTCTCCACTGAAAATGGGTTTGTTTGCAAACTCAGTTGGACTAACCCAGTTAACAAATGTGAAATAAATAAATAAATAAACTGCCCATTAACTAAGCATCAACTAGAAACCATTTAAGGTAAAAAGCAACTGCAAGCTACCTGGATCTCACATTTACTCACAGATTCCTGCTTCCTCACAGACTTCAAAATCCAACAAATTGCCATCATCTTAAAAGTTATTTAGCTGGGAATATATTTCACAGAAATACTCCAAAAACACAAACAAAACACACATACAATATGTTACCAAGCCTATATAAAAATTATAAACAAGAAAAATAACAAAATAGTAATCAAGACTATGGCACAAATTAAACAAATTTTACTTTAAAAAAAGCAATGCAAGCTTGAGGAACAGTAAAAGACCATCTAAATTTGGTTAATAAAAAATCTCTTGAAAAAATTGAAAGCATGAACTCCATCCACAGAGAATGGTAGCGGAGTAGGAAGAGACAGAAAGTGAATAACATGAAGGAAAAGCAGTTACCACAGCAACAGAAAGCAGACACTCTAACCTAGGAGTCATATTACAATGTACAGTCACAAATATAGTACAAAAGAATCTGCCAGAACACTGTTCAAACGAAGAGAAAACTCTGAAGATACAGTACACAAAGCTGAAATATATCAAGAATGCATATTAAAATAGATATAAAACACACAAAACTGCCATTAGAAACCCAACTAACTTAAGAAAAATGATGGGTGTGGAAAGTATTGCTGCTTGCATACAACTTTTTTTCAGTTCATAGGAGTTGCCACCAAAATGATTACTCTTGTAGACATTTTTATGGTGCATCAAATATATTATCAACAAATCACCTTAAAATGAAGGGGTTATTACTTCTTGCATATATATGTATATTTCAGTTGCTGAAGTTTACTTAGTTTATTACAGTTGAAAAAAACTTTCCTACTTTAGCATCACTGACATAAACAGCAATCACTGTTAATACACCCTCCCACAATGCACATTTAAATTACTTCTGCATACTGTACAGAATGCATATAACAATGGTGTGTTTGTGTGCGAGCTCTGGCAGGAAACATTCAATAAAAAATACATATTATACAACCCCCCCCATTAATATTCAAAAACGTGCACGCTGATTGGTCAGCGTGCACTCTGTAATTCAGAGTTATAGTAATGGAAAAAGGTCCGGTCGCCCGGAATTTTTCCATTACTATAACTCTTTTTTCTCACTGTTTCGCTATGTTAAACGAGTTTAACATATTGAGGCAGCTTTAAAAAAAGCAATGGAGATTCTTATTTGCTTTTTTAAAGCTGTCTCGCTATGTTAAACACCTTTAACATAGCGAGACAGTTTGTAAAAAGCAACGGAGATCTTGCTTTCACCGTTGCTTTTTTCAAAACTGTCTCGCTATGTTAAATGGGTTTAACATACCGAGACAGCTTTAAAAAAAGCAACAGAGATTCTCTGTTGCTTTTTTTAAAGCTGTCTCGCTATGTTAAACCCATTTAACATAGCGAAAACAGTTTTTAAAAAGCAACTGAGATCTTGCTTTCTCCGTTGCTTTTGCCCACAGTTCTGATGTACTGCGTAAGCAAACGCATGCGCAGTACATCAGAACTGCCGCAGAATACCAGACAGCTGCGGAAGGGCAGCAAGGAGACATTATACAATGCCATTATTTAAGAAAAGTAATTATTTTTTTTCTTAAATAATGTCATTGTATAACAGCAATAACCCACTTCTGGGTGTGGGTAATGCTGGATTTACCCACGGTTGGCTTTGTTTGGTCACTCGGGCTTCGCCCTCGTGACCAAACCACGCCAACCGTGGGTAAATCCAGCATTACCCACACCCAGGTGTGGGTTATTGCTATACTCAATTTCAGGAGTGTTAAAAGATTCAACACAAAGATACATAAGTGAAGTTATTTTACTTGCATTTATTTCTTCATCTCCATTTTGCACATTTTAAAATAAATAGCACACACGTTATTCTGCCATCCATTGTGTTGTATTAAGAAATGTCCGCCGTCTTCCATTATGTTGTATTGCTAAATGATTTGCTGTCTCACATTGCATTTAAATTGCTAATATGAATATTTCATGCTTGTTCTAAGAAGCCCGAGTCAAAGGACCAGCACACTTATTCATTCAACTAATAATAAGTAAACAAACTGTGAAGAGTTCCTCCACTATTTATCAACTTCTCCTTATAATTAGTCTTCTGCAGTCATCTTCTCACCATATCAGCATTTAGTTAAAATCCCGCTTCTCATAAATGGCACAAAACAAGGCTCATGTTCATCAAGTTTTCCCCCTAGTTCAAGCAACTCACAAGTGGGATTAATTCTCTTATTTCTGCCACTGTTCAACAAGTTCACTCCGTCATTAGGCTTCTTCCTGTTCTTCACGTTCTTGCATTCTCAGTATTTTGGCCCTCTCCTGGACTTCTCTCTGTTACTCCAGAATTTTCTTTTAAAACAAGGGGAAACTGTCTCATTGACACAGTCTCTCTTGCACCCCTACTACATGTTCAGGATCCAGAAACAGAGTCCTCTTCAACTTGCTGTCTGTACTTTTTTCTCTACTCCAGGACTGAAAATGACTTATTTTATTACAGTTGAAAAAACTTTCAAAATGCTTTGACCCAACTGGAAAAGATTTGCTGGATAAAGCAGTTTAAATCTCACCCCAGCTTCACAACTCTTGATGGAAGGAATACATTCACTCCTCTCATCTAGTGTAAAGTAAGTAGTAATTTTCTAGAAATCTGGAGACATCACTCGTGTTCCATACTTTTTCTTTTTGTCATAGTTTTGCCAGAAGCATCTCCCTTTGCTGGTATGACTCCATTTTAACAGATATGAGTCTTGGCTTCATTCTGGAGGTTAAATTAGAAGGATATATATGAACCTCTGACAACCTCTGCCTCTGCTCTACTTCTTTTCTTAACAATGGGAAGGTATATAGAGCCGCCCTCTCTCTCTTTCTCTCTCTCTCTCTTCCTCAGGTTATTCACTACTGCAAGCATATTGGTTAATGTCAGTTTCTGCCAGAGCTACTTCCAAACAAGTTTTTACTCCACTTGGTTAATACACCATAAAGTGAAATGGTCACCAGATTCTGAATTTTAATCCTTTTTCATGTCATAAACACGCTGGAATAAATTTGTTTCTTTTCTTTCTAATAGCCAACTAGAAAATATTATTTGTATATATATTTTTGCTGTCCCATCATCAGTAGTTTTCCTTTTTGCTATAATCTGGACAGCACCAACTGCTTTTGCTGGAAAATTTGAAATTTCCACAAGAACAAGTTTGGGTTGTTTCTGGACAGCATGCTGCCTGACCTGAAGACCCAATATGTTCTCTCTCTTAACTGTTGCTCTAAGATTCATATCCATGACTGTAGTACTTCTTGCTTAAAAGACAGACAGCTATTACCTTCAGCGCAGGTATACCTGAAAAACAAAGATTTTTCTCTGTGGGTCTAGTCTTCTGTTCAGTCTTGTTTGTTGTAAAATTTCTGGTTGTGCCTTCATTTTTGCATGTTTGGCTTAAGCCTCTGCGACTTTACCCATTAATGCCTGAATAGTATCACAGCAGCTTGAAAGTGCTATTTTTACCCTAGGCTATTACTGTCGATTTTAACATAATTACTATGTGTTCCATTCATTTTTATAACGTCAGTATATATTTTGTCCAACTTCTCTTCAGATATAGACTGGATTTTTGGTGAATCTCCTGTCAGCATAATCCACCTGCAGTCCTGCCATGCAGTCTTGTGAAGACTCATTTATTGTACAATATTTTTTTCTGTTTCTCTCTCTTTCTTTTTTTCTTTGAAGCAGACATACAGATTCCTTCAGTATTGCAGCCTTCAAAATTATGCTGCTAATATTACCCTAAAACTGTCAAATTAGCAATAAACTGTGCTTTTGGTTGAGGAATTATAAAGGGTACTTAAGTTAAGTCCTCCAGCACAAAGTGTTATAGTGGAGTAGCTACTTTCCTATGGAAGTCTTAGGTGGAGAGCCCCCTTGAGAATTGGTTTTATTGGTGACAATGAGGCCAAAAGCAGGGTTAATGAGAAAGCAATCTGAGGCAGCAGACACATGTACCTTTGCTGAGGCATACGCTAGCCTTAGTTCAAAAAGATCAGACAAGTAATGTAGAACCAATGGTACTCCTGCCACACTGCAGTCACTATCTCCCCTGGCACCAAAAGGAAAATCTTTTCCTTTTAACTAAGTAAGATGTCCTTGTGGTAGGTCTCCTTCCTTCAAAAGTTTTACTACAACATAAGGGAAAAGATGCTTAAATCATAGCAAACTTTAAATCACTCGTATTGCTTTCTTGAGGGTATGCATGTTTGAGTTACTAAGGTCAAAAGGTGTTTATGTTAATATAGAGTTACCAGTCACTCCACTGCAATCTGCAGGGAGAAGCAATACTGCCTCAGTCAAATAAAATACTATTAGCAGTGTTCTGTCCTCTTCTCCCTTACATTCTGAAGCAGCCCTGGGAGAAGGGGAACTCGAAGGTAGACAACACAAAACAAAACAACCCAGCTGAAGAAGGCACCCACTGTTCATGTCTCCTTACATGAAGCACATTAACTTCAGTGGTTTGCTCCTCAGAGAAGCCAAGAATTCCATTTTGGTTACACCCAACCTGGGAATGAGATCCAGGAGAATGCCTGAAATATCCACTTTAGGATCTACAGAAGTTCTAGTCAGCTGATCTGACAGAACATATAGACCTATTTTAGCCAATGTGTGCCTGTCATAAAGCCCAACAGCCATTGATCAATAAGTTTCTGGCCATTGTCCAATTGCCCAGCTTTGGTTGCATGGGGTAGTTCTGGAAGCAAAACCAATTAACACGCCCAAACATGAACTAAGGATTGCAACACACAATATATGTTCACTGACAGGATGCAGCTTGGAAGTAGATGACATGATAAGGAGGAAAATGTACATCTTGTGTATCCAGGAAACACCCAGGAAGGGCAGAACAGCAAATTTACTTGGCTTGGGAAGCAGAGACTAGTCTAGTATAAAGATAGGGCATTATTTTTAATCTCAACCTCTGCCCCACAGTAGGTTTGTGATGGTGAGAAAAAAGCATGCATTAAGGCATCAGTTGCAGGACCTACAACATATAGCAGGAGAACATGAGTTGATATCAATGACTGGGGGACCTGAATTCTCAACAGGGAAAGACAGAAGATACGAGGACTACCTTGTCCATGTGGGCAAGGCAACAGAAATAAAAGACAAATCATTCTAGACCTCTGTTTGTCAAATAGCTTGATTGTGGCTAGCATATGATTCACCAAGAGAGACAGTCACATGATTACATACAAGTGTGGCCAACATGCTATTCAGCTGGACCTACTCCTTTTAAGGCAAGGGCACTGGGTCAAACCAGAGACTGCAAAGTCATCCCCAGAGAAACAGTCAGCTCACAGCATAAATCTCTGGTTGCAACAAACTGCTGTAAGCTATGGTCCCAGATGTTATATGGAAGACTGGAAGTTGACTGAAATGAAAGCACAAGAGTCTGAGGAAATAATCATGCCTCTAGCACCTCAGAAAGAAGAAACATGTGAAGACAAAGACAAGTACAGACCATGTTAGGATTTTTAGAGGGGTTCCCAGTGAAAGTGGATGTGCAACGGGGTACAGTTCTGAGCACACTGCTGTTCGTATTGGTGAAGGACTATATTAGCAAACAGGTTGCAGGGGACAGATCAATAAAGCTGATGTATGCAGACACTGTAGCATTACAAGGAGACCCTGAACACCTAATAGGGGAATGGAATGCACAACTGAAGAAACGTGGGATGAAACTACATACAGACAAGACAACTGTCATGGCAGCAAAGAGGAAAAATAAGAATACACTGGAAATTGTGACAGAAGAGAAAGCAGTTGAACAGGTTAACAGTTTCAAGCATCCTGGAGAGGTAGTTGAAGAGAAGGGAAATCTGAATGATGAGATCAAAGCTAGAATAAGAGGGGCTGCAGCCAACTGGCACACAGAATCAGAAGTAGTGTGTAACAGAAGAATGCCAAAGAAGCTGAAAAGTAAGGTGTACAAAATGGTAGTGCAACCACTGTTACTGTATGGTACAGAAAGATTTGCAGTGAAAGCAAAGCAGTTGAGGAAGCTAGAGATGATGGAGATGAAGTGTTTCAGATGGGTGGTAGAAAGCACACTGTGGAACAAAGACATGAGGACATCAAAGCAGAAGCCAAAGTAGCTACAATTGCATAGAGGTTCAAAGAGAACAGATTACTATAGTTCAAGCATATGTGCAGGAAAGTAGAACCCAATCTGGTTAAAAGGACTTGGGAGAGACAAAACAAAGGAAAGAGAAAGTGCTGACATCCAGCAAAGAGATTTCATGTTATGATACAGGCTTGTACACATCAAGTGTTCACAGGCTGCCCCTGTAAATTAGAGACGCAGGTGTCAAGCCAGGGGTAAATTTGTGATCTCCCATCCATTGGCCCAATTTAAGTATAAACAGCGTTAGGGATGAGGTTTGCTTCACATAATGGGAAGCCTGTTCCAAGCAACAGGCAATATTTGTGCATCTATTTCCTGTTTCCATCTCAGACAAGGTTAAAGGTCCTTCAACTGGGTATTGCTAATGCTAAGATGTGTAACAGATTAATCTGTGTGAAATCAGTGGAAGCCTTGTAGGCATACCTCTCAACATGTAAAGTGCAAGAAATCTTGTCAAAGCCAAAAATAATGGGGGAAAAAGGCCCATATTAGGGACAATTTTTAAATATTGCTCTTATAAATTAAAGCATTTAATATTCTAAAAGGTTTTGCATTAGTAAGCAATTTCTGAAGGATATTTTCTGAAGTCTGAAACTGAAATGTCTCATTACTTATTGACATCATTGATTCGTCAGAAAAAACACAACTTTTATGAGGAACAAACCAAAAATAAGGGGCAAAAACCTGGACTGTTAAGATGTATGCTTGTAGGTTAGGCATAGATCAATGTGCAGCAGCCTGTAGGAGACACAATACAGGGATAGAGCTTTCAGAAAGTCTGCATAGGACTTATTGTTTACTTCCTGTATTCTTTTTGTGAGGTACCTGACACTGCGGTGCTGCACTCCTGAGTGTCTCGTCTTTCGAATGAGACATTATACCGGGGTCCCATTTGCCTGAGGTGGTGGTAACTTGAGTGGGTGTAAATGATCCCCCACCAACTATCAAAAGAGCAGGAGAAGTTCCTCAATGCCTGACCAAATTTTCCACAATAATATAAATATTACCTTGGGTCTCCTCCCTGAAAAGAGGCTACTAGTCTAGTGGGACTAACACAGTCAACAAATGATGGAGAGATGAATGGATGTATAAATGAATGAATACATTTCTGTGGCCAGGTACATGCTGAAGAGTGCAATGTACTCTTATAACTGGTCTGATGAAAGCTGAGTGTGTAACAATGACCTCTTGAACCTGGATGTCACACCCTTACTTACACGCTGCACAATGTAGAATGATTTTATCACCACAGTAGACACATGGTAGTCAAAGATCAGGTTATTTTCAACATGCATTCTCAGATTACTGACCACTGTGTCTACTCTTTAGGGGTGTATTATCAATGTGGTGATTTCATGGGGTGGTCCTCTTTCCAGATGGTAGTATTAGGCATTATTTTTAATGGAGTTTTAGTCAAAAGATGCCAGAAAAGGAGAAGCCCCAGCACCAATCCTTGAAGGACTCTGCTAGTGGCTGGCTTTTTTGTGAGAGTGGATTCCCCGTCCTAACTTTATATGTCCCATCAGTGAGCTAGCTGGCTAGCTATTGGATGACGTATCAGTTTATGCTAATTTTTATGCTAATCTAGAAGTCCTAGTCAGACATTGTGTTGAACGTATTAGCCAGATCAAGGTAGGCAGCGTGCACTATTTTGCCCTCGTCCATAGCTTTAGTGACTTTCTCATAGAAGTCCATCAGGTTAAGTAGACATGACATCCAGTGCCTGTAGGTTTCCTAAATAATTTTTTATCAGATCAATTATAATTTTTTTGATGGTCTTGCATATGAGACTAGTCAGACTTATGGGTCTACAGTTCCCTGGGTCTGTGGGATAAATATTACAGTCTTCCATTTATTAGGCGTGAAGCCTGCCTGAAAGCTATGGTTAAATTGAGATTCTAATGGGCCTGACAGGTCATGTTTCATGCTACTCAGGAGGCACCCTGGGATATTATCAGGGCCCAAAGAAGCAATGTTCTTGGCCTTAGAGAGCACAGTGATGATCTGCTCCCTAGTGATAGCTGGTTTAGGAAGGATGGAGGCCATTTCCTGGTTGGAGGGCATTTCCTGGGGGAGGTGGTGACAAGGTGCAAAAGGGTGTAAAGAAGGAGTTAAATTTACTGGCCAGCAGATTTGTAATGAGCTCTGGCTCTGTACAGGTGGTTCCATTCACCATTAGTTTGGGACATTATTAGGTGCTGCCTTTAAACCTGTGGATATATCTGAAAAAAGACGTGTAATTATCTTTAGCTGTGGAGGCTATCTGTATCTCAGATTTGGCTTTGATGAACTTGAGTGGTCCCTTGAGTTGCTTGTTCAGATTGATGAGGGCATTTTCACCTTACCAGGCAATGCCCTTCCTATTTCTGGACATGACTTTCTTTCTTCTGTTATACAACTTGTTTATACTGGAATTTCAACAGGGTGGAGTGCTTTTGGAGATTGCCTTATGTTTATTTTGGGTAAGTACAGCAGTTTCTATTACATGATTGTACAGGGTTTCTGTGAACAACTCCTCATAGACATTTGTGTTCAAGTAGGGTGGGGAGGGGGCTTGGGATTTTGCTAGACTGTCAGGAGGCAGTTAGCTTTGGACTACTTTCTTTTTAAATGTTCCAATGTTACCTATTGTCCTAGGTTTAATATTTATTTCAAAGGTGACAGTCTTGTGGTCTGACTTGACCAAGAGGACTTAACAGTAAAGGGGGATGGGGGAGTACAGTTTTTCCTCGTGTTTGTGAGGAGCAGGTCAAAGGTATTTGCAACTCTATGGAATGGGACTTTACTTGTGGTAAGCTGGATGTGGAGAAGTTGAAGTATACTGTTTGAACAGCCTTGAGGTGTGTTCGTGTTTGATGTTAATTGAGATTCCTCCACTATTAGACCCTACCTGTGCAGTAGTTGTGTAAATATCTGGAAGGCATTATAGCCTTGCACTGCCAGGGTCCTCTCTGAGGCTTTAAAGCAAGTCTTAGTAATTGCACAAATGTCTAAGGAGTGGAGTTTCTCATATAAACTCCTGGCATTATGATTATTCTGAGTTGGTTTAGCTATGTCTGTAGGTTTATCGGGTAGACAATGTTTTAGCCATTATTTGAAAACCTGAGGGGAACAGGTGCAAACCATTCCTGGCAAGCAGTATGGTCTGCCTACCATATCCTCACAGGCAGACAAATATTGTACCCCTTTGTAGTAACATTAAAACTTAAGCCAATTATTAAATATAATTATCTTTTGTTGGTACTGTGGCATCATCCTTGGACAGCATAGAATGCTGCCCACAGCTAGGCTCATACCAGCCTGGTATGCTCTATCATGTCTTTCTTTATACAGTCCAGGGAGGTCTGCTTCAGGTCATTTACTCCCACATCGACTATGACAAAGTCATAATTGTGTTTATCGTACAGTGAACTGAGTGCATGTGTGTGATCTGGTGATCTTTAACTCCTAACAAGCAGGTGACTGTGACTCTCTCTCTGCTCAGCCAAGTGACTGAGACATCTGTGTGTCTCACAATCCTAAAACACTGTGTTGTGTAGCAATCTGCCCTAGGAGCTTAGAGGTTAAGACACCTTGTGATAACATTGTGTGTGCCTCGGTGCATGTTGCAGAGGATAACTGTTGTGTGTGTGACATCTGGGGGGAGGGGGTCTTGGGAGTTTTTGGAAGATTACATTTCAGAGTCTCAGCATATGTAGGTCTGTGTGTCTGGTCCACAATGTGTGTGTAGTGGATGTACTTTGTGCATCACTGAAAACCTGTTTGGTGTTGTTTCTGTTGGTAAATGACAGACTTGCCTCCACTGTCATTCTGTAACTGCATCTGTTGCATACCGTATCAGTTTACTTTAGAATTATGTGGTTGTCAGTAAGCATGAGACAACTGCTGAAATCCATCAAGCTGGCTGCATAGATTGTAGGAAAGTGCAAATACAAAGACACAAATTCTACTTCATGACTTTTACCAGTGGATGATACAGGAGGAGCTATCGGATGGCTACTAGGTTGTTACTTGTACTTGAAGACTGTGCTCTTTAATGCGAAAGCCAGTTGTTCTTTACACAACTAGATACTGGGGAAACCTGAGACGGTCTACTACAGAGAAAACTTATATTCAGGACCCTCTCGGAGTGTGACGAGGATACCAAGTGGATAGTAAAGCTATGAAAAATAGCTCAAGAGTAGTGCAAACACAACTTCTTTATAGCAGTACAGATATCTGCTGAACTAAACAAAATGGTCTTCTGGCCAATCAACAAATCACACTTGAGACTGACCAAAGTGATTCACAGCTCAAAAGACATAGCAGGCTACCTCCCACTACCACTGGAATGCAGACCTATTCCCTCTTAATGGAATATCTTGAAAGAGGGCCAAAAGTGAATGCAATAATTAAGTACCAGCAATGAACAGAAAGTAGCAAATTACACAGTAACACTGTCTGGAAGGTTTCTCAAAGTGCAGATCTCTGTAATCAGCAAACAGTACAATACTATAGTACTTTAAAGTGATTCAAATTGAAAAATCAACAAATAAAACAATCATACACTAATGGAGTTAACTGAAGATACTGGTAGGCAAAACTTAAACTCACCACGACTATTATCAGTAAAAGAAGAAAGACTTTATTTTAACAAAGGTAAGCGCTTTCGCGTATCTCCTGATACGCTTCTTCAGACCATGTATACAGTGAATGAACTTTCAGAGAATATATAGTGAAGATACATTCAAATTATTCAATTAATTTAGCAATAAAACAATCAACCCTTAAAAGGGAAACGCTTCAAGCAACATGACTATGCATGCTAAAAGCTTCATCTGAGCAAAACACTAGGTAATGCAGAACTTTTTCTATTTATAAAAAATTTTATAATTTAAAATTTAAATAAAAGCATTAATAAAAAGTATGTAAGAAATCTCACTGCTTCAAATTAAGGCATATGAAAACTCATATAAAATATGCCTGTGAAATCTTAATGCACGTTAAATATACAAACTAAACAGTACAAAATTCTACAGAATTCATAAAGTCCCTGGATAAAAAACTTAAATATTTATGCATAATATTCAAACTATTCTATGAACAATCTTCTTATTTACTTTTAAACTATATTGCTATTTATAGAAACAAAGTAATGTATATGTATAGAATTTATAAAACATTTTCTAATTATAGGACCTTGTCTGCAAGAAAAATGTAACGCTGTAAATCCATGCTAAAATCAGTTTAAAATCAGGTTCCATGTTATAAATATGTATAAATATATATAACAATTAGATGAATGATTAAATAAATAGAAATATATGTATAGATAAATAAGTAAATATGGATAAATAAATATACAACTATTCATCTGCGTGTATTCAAAAAAGATCTTAATGAGACATAGGCATTAAGTCCAGGGGGATAATGACCTTTTAACCTAAGGATCCATTTCAGTTCCTTCAACTCTAATAAATTCATATGATCACCACCTTTAGTGTTCGGTTCTACTATTTGTAATACTCTAAACACAAAGGTATGACCAGTTAACTGAAGATCTATTGCCCACCAAGGATGGAGTAGGATTAATTCAGGACCCTCTCAGAGTATTGTGAGGATGCCAAGCAGATGGGAGCTCTGGGAAAATGAGTCAGACACAATTTGTAAAATTGGAGGTGAATGCAAGAACATAACTAGTTTGCTGGGTATGTATTATTATGGATCTATGGAAAACAGTGGGTGGGAAAAGTACTTAAGTAGCTTACACAACTGTCAACAGCAATGAAAGAAGGAAGGGAGGGGCTTTGGAAGTCAGATCACTATATCAGGTAGGAGCCAGAAACACTGGTTTTAAAACCTCAATGGGCAAAGAGTGGGATTGTTGGGGAAAAATTAAAGCTGCTGTAAGAAGCCAGAGAAACCTGACACTAAATCTTGTAGTCCACAGTACACTAGATGTGCAAAGCTATTAGTCTAAGCAAAAATGAAATGCACTGCCTTTCTTCTCTTTTTGATGAAAAGCTAATTTCTCACAGTCCTGGGCTTTCCACGCGTCTAAGAGTATTGAATAAAAGGCCCTGGGTGGATGTAGCTCTGTGCTGGTTACAGCAGAATGGCTAGAGAGAGATCTAATCAAATAAAGCCAATAGTGCTCTGTGACTTCAGAGCCTGTAGCAAGTCACAGTTCTCTTAGTCCTATGATTCTGAGCTACAGGTCAAAGACCCCCAGGTAGGTTAAAATTTAAGGCACTTTTAGCTTTTACAGTGGGGCATAGAAAACAACTGTAATTACTGTACAACCAGAAAGGAACAGCAGGGAGAGCAGTATTTAATGTATCAGTGGGGGATGGGGCGGACACAACAACGGGAAAACAGTAGCAATATAAGAAAGAAAGGCACCAAAATAAAACTTTCAGCAGACAAATGATTGCCAGAATATAAAACTCTAGCAGCAAAACTGGAATGTAGACAGCAGCAGAAGTACAAATCATGCAGCAAAAATGACAATACTACCACTATTGCAATCAAACTACAGTCTAAGGCATCAGACTAGGCAGATATTTACCAGTACCACTGTTTATGGGAAAAATGCAGTAATGAATGACTAGATGAGCCTCAAATCTGGCAGAACTTAACAATTATCCCATAGCTGTGAATGAAACTACAAAAAGCTAGCTTTTTCAAGTAATTCTACTTATGGGGACAGATGCACAGTATAGTGTAAAAATGTTGTTCATGTCTTGCAATAATTCACAATTTTCCCAAAACTGCAAATGCATCTACAACAATAAGGTCCCAGAACAAACTAAAAATACAAATAGATAACTTGTTTGGTTTAAACACAGAAAAAAGAAGAAAAGTACAAAAATATAGCCACACATCACAATAGATACAACTGAAAATATTTAAGCAAAACTGGAAGAAAATCTGTTTTTCCCCTTTTTGATAAAAAAGGCTTGTTTTTCACAGTCTGGGGCTTTACACTCTTCTCAGAGTGAGAGAACACATTTGACAGACAAGTACAGCTATTGAAGAAGGTAAAACGGGCCAATGAATTGAGGGAGATGGTGGCAGTTGTCACAATCCCCTGACTCCATGCAGAACATGGGGTAAAGGGAGTTGATAACTGTCACACTGGCAGTCCAGCTATCAGGAATTTTGTAAATAAGTCTATGTCATTTGTGAATACTGACATGATTTATACAGAAGAGTGTGTGTAAAGTACAGAGCTAAAATGTAACCACAGCATGGCCTATTGGACTAGAACAGGAATGTACCTGCACTGCTGTGATTGTTTAGATGTATATGTTTAATGAAAACTGGAACATAGGAGGTTAACTTGAAAAAATTCAGAGAAAATAGTTGAAATTAAATTGTTTTATTATTGCGTCATAAAAGTTAGTTTCAGTGCAGTGAGGAGACAGGATGTCTACAACTAGGATGCCTTCTGCATCGTTTTGTAAGTGTTTTATTGTTTTATGTCTCCTAGCAGGTGCAAACATCTGAAGGCTATGTATTTTCACAGACAGATGCTAAATTTTGTTAGGTTCTGACAAAGGGGTTTAGCTTGGGGAAAAAGTGATGTCATCCAAACTAACCCAGCAGTAATATTTCATATTAATTTAACAACTGTATCAGAGAGAGACTGTACATTTTGTATTTTGTCTTTGACCTAACAAAGAACATCCACTCATCACCACCTTCTGCACTTGCCTTGCTGTAATTAAGTTTTTAGGGCATAATAACTTGTTTAGATTCAGACTGGAATATAGTAATGTGTAGCTTAGATGTTTTCTTTATTTATTTGAGACTGTCCTGCAATGTTGTTTTAAATATTTTCTGTGATTTTGAATTCTGATGTAGCTGATCACTTACTGAGTATCGCCTTGTTCTTTTATTATTTATTATTAAATATATGTAAACCTTTTAATTGTGGCTGGTCTGTTTAGAGCTATTTAAGCTCTTAAAGTACTTGCATATCCATTTGGTGACACTGCAAAGGCCACTCCTAAATAGCTTTGCTCTTGGTCCAACTACCATTTGGATTAATAGTAAAATTACACAGCAGGATTGGACACCCTTTGTTCAGGGCTTTAAAGTAGCTGATAAGTTGTGGCTGATGGCAGTGGAAACTACCTTATAGTCAGGCATAAGGGGGCATAGCTAGTAAACCTATACCAGCCTTTCCCAGGAGTGTGTGTGTGTGTGTGTGTGTGTGTGTGTGTGTGTGTGTGTGTGTGTGTGTGTGTGTGTGTTTGTATATAAATCAAATCTCAAGAAGTGTGTGTGTGTGTCAGCTACTTGGGTAGGGACACAAAGCACTGCTTGGACAGAGAGGGTACTGGAGATCTTTGTTTGGCCACTCAGCTGAGATCTCAACCCTATAGCTGTGCCAGTGAGCAGTCTTATTGGGGATCTGGAGAACGAGGGAGAAACCAGCCCCAGACTGACTGTGATCTCTGTGTGCTCTTAAGGGAAACTGCATCTTACTGTGTGTGCACTTGGCATTCTCCCAAGTGTATGTCCCCCATTGGTGCGAGTGGTGAGGATTGAGGCTCCTTGATTACTGGGCCAGTACTGGGGTGTTACAATAATGATGAACGTTGAAGTCAATGGCAAGTAGAATTGCATAAGCTGTACTTACCATAACAATAGCTGTCCGAATTATCCACTGCTTCAGTAGCCTTTTGGCTATGTGGGTTACTTCTTACCTAGAATACAACAAGCGGCCAGCTTCACAAAGCTCTGGCTTCTTCCCAACTTACAATATGAATGCAGACTGGACAGTCCCTTAAAGGAAAATCAGCAGTCAGAGTGTAGATAACTTTAAGACTTTCTGGCCCATAATGGGAAAAAGAGCTTACTCATACCGAACCTCTAAAAGATATAAACCCTGATCAATAATTGTATATCCCAACAACTATGTATATACATAAGTAGGGGCTGGTGGATGGGTGTAGCTACTGCAGCAAAAAGCAATTTAAACATCTACTGTTATAATAAGTGCAACTTACACAAATGAATCATGTTCAGCATTCTTATTGCTGTAGTAGCCTTTTGGCTATATGGGTAGAGTACCAAAGTCTATCCAAACTGGAAGGAGGAAGGATAATTAACCAGGAGCTCCTGGACAGTGATCCTAGCAAGCCTGTCCTGAACTTGGAGAGAAAATTCAGTTTTTAATACTTTCTAAAAGTAGGCACAGAGGACCATGTTGTTGCCAGTAATAGTTTTTTCATGGTGGGTATAATAAACGGCAACAGCTGAGAACAACACTTTAGAAACAGTCTGATTTGACAAAGGCTGCCCCTTCTTTATCCCATCACAAGAAATAGATACTTGATCTACTCTTCTAAAGAACTTAGTTCTGTCAAGACAGCATCGGAGCTGCTTATGTATATCCAGAGCAGAGGGAATCTCTTTTCTGTGATTCTTAGGATCTGGACAAAACACTGGAAGGTTGATGGCTTGTGTGATGATGTCAGGTATTGCCAGCTATGCCAGGAGAAGTAGGGTAGTGGATTTTAACATATGCCAGCATAGCTAGCTGGAGTTGGAAAAGAAGAGGTTAATCTCAGTCCAACTAACTTTGAAAAATAGTCTGAAATTAAATTACCTGGTTCAGGCCATAACGTTTGTATTTTACAGTTCTGATTGCAGCCAGAGACAAAATGTTGTGAAAATGAGGACTAGGAATCCGACTGTATTTTCCTTAGGGGTGAACTAATTACTACACTGGAAGGGTGGAAGTTATGAAATGGTGTTATAGCTTCCAGATGCTATAATACATCATAGTAAACCTCTGTGTGTGTGTGTGTGTGTGTGTGTGGTAACACGTGTGCTAGATTCTGGTTTAGTTTCTAGAAAAGGGGGTAATGTAGGAATCAAGAGTCAGATGACCAGATGTATGTGATGTCATTCTTTAATACTAGATGACAGAGAAGTCTCACGGGAGTCTGCTTTTGAAACCTGACAAAGAAGGATCACTCACCCACTTCATCATGCTTTGCTTTAGTAAGCAACCAGGGAACAGTAATTCTTTAGATCAGTCAGGAAAATATAGTGAGATTAGTTAAGTACTGTTTTTTGTGCATCTGTGTCCAATTTATCCATCTGTGTTATTTTTAATATTCCTGTGACTGAAACTCTGGTTGTTATTGTAAACAGAAATATAATATTTTCATGTTTATTACTAAACATATTTAAACTTTTCATTGTGGCTAGTCTTTAAGAGAATATTTTAACCTTTGACAGTAATTATATTTATTTGGTGACACTGTGGCCACTCCTGAAAGCCTTGCTGCATTGGTCAAACACTACCATTTGTATCAGTTTTAATTTTATTAAGTATAATTGGGTACCTCTGTAACAGTCTTAGAGTATCTGGCTTTGGAGTGTTCTGGTGGCAGTATCTACTTTAAAGTCTGGGCAGAGGGGACATACCTAGTAATCTGTGCCAGCCTTTCCCAGGTATGTGTGAAAATCAAATCTCAAAGAGTGTGTGTGTGTGTGTGTGTGTGTGTGTGTGTGTGTGTGTGTGTGTGTGTGTGTGTGTGTGTGTGTGTGTGTGTGTGTGTGTGAGCTACTTGGAGCAGGGACACAGAGCACTGGTTTCACAGAGGAGGACTTGACTTGGAACATTCGGCTGAGGACTCAGTCCTACAGCTGTGTCAGTAGGGAGTTTTATTTGAGGTGTGGAGAGGGAGAGAAACCCAGCCCCAGGGCTGAGTATGTTCCCTGTGTACTCTCAAGGGGAATTGTGTTTGGTGCAGAGATCTGCATTTGGAAATACTGTGTGTACCTATCTTTGTTCCAAGTGAATGTCCCTCACTGGTGTATGCGGTGAGAATTGAGGCTTCTTGATTACTGGCCCAGAGGACAGACATTACAGCTTGATTAAAAGTAAACTCTGAAACCATTTTGGTTTCACCAACCATGAGAGCTAGCAACTCTTGATACTCTAGTTGCAGATGTCACAGCAAGATGTGCAAGTCTTCCATGTAATGAACCCTAAATCCATAAAAGTAAAGAAAGGGAGATATCCAGAGGAACATATGCTGAAATGACAAGAATCACTCTGACAGAGGAATATGACAGGCCAGAGGAAAGTTACTCACACAAATATTTGAGACAAGTGGTGCAGAATCCTTGATGTGGCCCTGGTTATTGGCTAGGCACCAGCTAGAAACTCTCTTCCACTTGCAATTATGAAATTTCTTAATAGCAAGTTTTCTCGTCTCCCTTAGTACCTGCTACACGTCCTCAGAATGAATTGCCTAAAAGGAATCAAAACTGAATCATCCAAGCACTTAGATGAAGATGTCTGCAACTGTGGTTTATCAGACTTCCAATCTTGTGAGTAGGGCTAGTCTGTGAGAAAGCTTGTGGCAATTATCTTTAGCCAACTCCGCAGGAAGAGAGAATCAATGCTGCCTGGGCCAAAACAGTCATCACAATGATTTTGGAGAGTCCTTCTGCATCTTCAGAATTACCCCTGGTATCAGTGGAAATGCATTAAAAAAATACCTGACCACAGGAATGAAAATGCATCTCTTTTCCAAGCTTGGTTGCAAGGAGCCACGGAACAGAATTTGTTCATCTGTCTGTTCTGAAAAGAAGCAAAGAGATTTATTTGAGTTGCTCCCCTTAAATGGATCAATTCCTGGAAGAACTCCTGATTCAATTTTCATTCACCAAGGTCTTTTTTTTTGCCTGCTCAGCTTCTCTACCACTACATTTTGCTCTCTGATGCAATGTGAGATGCTTGGAAGGTTAAACAGTGCTGTAGATCTACCTCCTTCACAGAGGGTAAGAATTGTGCCGCCTTGATTATTTATGTATCACATCACTGGTGTGTTATCTGTAATCACCTAAAGAGGTCCCAGGGACCATACATGGTGAAGAGATTTGAAGGCATGGATCACAGCCAACATCTCTATCATGCATATGCTCTGGTCTGTCTGAGGGAGTTCCATACACCTTACACCTTTACTCCCACATTAACTGCTCCCCAAGGAAAACCTGAGGCAACTGTGGTTACAGACTGACTCAGAATTTGAGGATGAAAGAGGAAATGTTGATTGAGAGCCATTTGCTGTCTCCACCAGTGCAGCTCCTTTTTTAGCAAAGCCCGGCATTATAATCTGAAATTCCAGAGGATAAAGATGTAATATCTATGTTTTTTTTTCTTTAAGAAACAACTGATATTTTTTTCCATGTGTAACCTGGTAAGAAGAATCATGAGAATCACAGAAGTCATACATTCTGATACACTGTCTACTAGAATTCTGAGACTGGCTGGAGAAGCCCAGGAGAAAAGGTAGTCATAAGTTTAACTTTTTGTCATCAAGTCTGACTTAGATTTCTTCTGACACTTTTTCTTGGAGAGCTTCTTTCCTTTTTGCTGTACTGTTTTACCATTAAGCCATTAAGGTATAAGGGACCAACTTTGGAGGAATGGTTCCTCTGAAATGAAATGTTGAAATGGAGAGAAAACATTGTTTACAATACTGTATTATCTTCCCTCCTTGCAGCTTTTGGAATATTTCATCTGATTATCTCTGTCCGTAGGAATATATCCCTTAAGAAAGTACAGTTATGTAAAAACTTACCATAACAGAAGATGTCCTTCTCTTCACTGTTGCAGTATTCTTTACAATGGAGATCCCCTGCCTAGGGTAGACCAATGTCTGGGTAGTATACCAAAGCCATTGGCATAGGGCATAAAGGTGATGTCTGGGAGTACCATCCTCAGAATTGAAAAAGCCACAGTAGGAACAATACCCTAAGGATACCATTACGAAACAAGTACATCCAGAAGGAAAAAGAACCAGGGGGAGGAGGGAGGGAGCAAATACTGCAACAGTGATATGGAAGGACCTCTACTGTTATGGTAAGATTTTACACAACTCTTACTATGTCCTTCCATATCACTGTTACAGTATTCTTTACAACAGACAGAGTACAATAGCTCAAAAAGAAACTTGTGAGGAGGAGGGGCCAGCAGAACCATGAAGAAAGCCATGAAGAAAGGCCCTGGCAAAACCATATCTTGCCCTAGAAATCACATCCAACTAATAGTGCTTGGTAAAAGTATGCACAGCAGACCAGGTAGCTGCCTCAACAATAACATTCCTATCCAAACCCTTGAAAAAGGCACCAGATGAAGCCACAGCTCCAGTAGAATGAGCTTTAATAGAAGAAGGAAGGCACTTCCCATGGAAGGAATAACAAAAAGAAAACCGATTTATATATCCAAAAAGAAACGGTTTGCTTGGAAACAGCCAAACCTAAAGACCTAGGATGAAAAGAAACAAAAAGTTGCTCAGATTTATGAATGGCTTTAGTTTTATCCAAATAATATCTGAGTTGTCTATGCAGATCCAAGGTGTGAAGAACCTTCTCACTAGCAGATTGTTCAGAAGGGAAAAAAGTGGCCAAATGTATAGACTGATTAAGAAACAACTCATTCTCACCACCTTGGGCATAAAATAGTGATTAGTACAAACAGACACCCTGTCCTTGTAAAAAATAAAAGAAGGAGGAACAGCCATAATGGCTTGCAGCTCAGACACCCGTCTGGCAGAAGTAAGGGCCAAAAGAAGAACCATCTTCCAAGAACAATGTGGAAGCAGAAGCAGCAGGCTCAAAAGGAGCCCAAGTTAATTTTTCTACAGCAAAATTAAGGCCCCAAGAAGAACAGCCTTCCTGGGAGGCCTAATGTGAAGGACGCCTTTAAGAAATAGTTTGGCCTCAAATCTACACGTGAAAGGGGGAATCAAAGGCAGACAAGCAGAAACAGCTGACGGGTAAGGCCTTAACAGAAGAATATGCCAACCCAGCACTAAGCAAATCACACAAATAAGAGAGAACCAAAGAAGCATACATAGTAAGTGGATCCAGGTTACAAGAAAAACACCAGACAGAAAATCTCTTCCATTTGGACAAATAAGATTTTCTAGCAGTGGATTTCCTGGTATCCTGCAGGACTCAAGGTGCATCCTCAGCAAAAAAGGGTATCTGAATGGGATCAAAACTTTATCACCCACAGAGTCAGTTAAAGAGTGGACAGGTGGGAATGGATCCGAAATTCTTTGTCTTGCGTGAGTAGGTCCACCCTGTGATGTAACTTGTGATGACTGCCCTTGGCTAAATGCAGAAGGAGAGGGAACCAATGCTGTCTGGTCCAAAAGGGGTTCACCAGCAAGATTTTGGGAGCATACTGTTTTATCTTGAACAGGACCTTCGGTATTAGAGGAAGTGGAGGGAAGGCATAAAGAAACATCCCCTTCCAAGAAAAAGAGAGGGTGTCATCCTTCCAGGCCAGATGACA
This sequence comes from Protopterus annectens, assembly GCF_019279795.1. Lineage (NCBI taxonomy): Eukaryota > Metazoa > Chordata > Ceratodontiformes > Protopteridae > Protopterus > Protopterus annectens. Next base: position 1,607,701,546 of record NC_056737.1, read on the forward strand.
TGGAACTCTGGTGCAAAAGAGAGGAAGATGTCTGTTCAGACAGGAGGCAAACAGATCTTTCTGAGGAGTACCCCACTAGTCGGCAATGTCCAGAAATACATCTCTGTGAAGCATCCACTTGTGGAATTGTATTATGGATCTGCTCAGAGAATCAGCCACTATATTCTGGCTTGAGGAAACAAACTGCTTCAAAGGTCACCTGATACTGGATAACTAGATCCCAAACCTAAAGAGCTAGTTCTGCATTGGAGATAAGACCTTGTCTCCTTTGCTTGTTGATATACCACATGACTGTGACAATGTCTGTGAGAATCCTGAGGGGTCCTGGAAAGAAAAGAGATTGAAAAGCTGAGAGAGACAAAAAAAGGGCTCTCATCTCTTTGACACCGATGTGGTCTTTCTTTTGGCAGAGAGACCAAAGAGCCTGCACTTTTGGAGGGCTGAAGGAACCCCCTCCCATCCCATGTCCAAGGCATCTATGAAAAGTCCCTGAGAGGGGAGTGAATGTTGAAAAGGAAGCACTGGGTTGAGAGTCAATTGATGAAATTTAAAAGATGAGAATGCTGAAACAAAGCTGATTTCAGAAACCACTGGAGCTTTCTCATATGGAACTTGGCCAGAGGAAGCATAGGAATGGTGGATGCCATGTAACCCAGAGCCCTCAGAAACTCCCTGGCTGTAACAGAATACAGAAGAAGAAGGGATTGAAAGAAAGCAGTCAGAGTTAAGGCCTTGGCAGGAGGCAGGGATGCCAGCACTGGGACAGTCTGGAGCCTGTACCCTAGAAAAACATGATCCTGAGAAGTAGTCAGGAATGAGTTTTGGAAATTTACAGTAAACCCAAGGCTTTGCAGGAGACAAATAGTGAAGTGTAGATGCTGAAGTAAACTCTATGGAGAAGAGGCCTGAATGAGCAGGTTGTCCAGGTAAGGAAAGATCTGCATTCCTTTCAGTCTGCAGAAATCAATCACAGAAGCAAGGCATTTGTTGAAGACCCTTGAGCAGTAGAGAGGCTAAATGTCAAAGCAGAGAGCTGAAAATGCCAGAAAGCAACAGAGAAATGTAAAAACTTTCTGAAAAGGGAATGAACAGGAATATGTAGACAAGAATCCTTGAGATCCAGGAAAACAAGCCTGAGGAAGTAGAAGAGGAAACAAGGTTTGAAGAGATAGCATCCAAAAGGATGGAACCTTCAAAAAGATGTTTAGCTGAGAAAGATCCAGAATGGTCCTTCCAAGTGCCTTCTTTCCTGGGGACCAAGAACATTCCCCATCTGAGGAAGTGGAACTTCTTGAATTGTTCCCTGAGCCAGCAGACCCTTATGTAATTATGGAAAAAAGGGCAGTTGTTCCTGAGGAGGCTGAGGAATGAGGAAGAGATTTCCAAACCATCTAATACCCCTGGTGAATTATGGAAAGACCCCAAGGGAGTCTTGGGTTACATTTAACCAAACAGAAAGGGACAGGGAAAGACACAGAGAAAGAGGAATGTCACTGAGAAGAGCAGGGCAAGGATAGTCAGACAGCAGCTGGTTTGTCAGGAAGAGGCTTTTGAGTAGAAGGAGTTTGGGTAGCTTTACCAGGAGAAGTCCTCCTACCACCCTTCTTGCCTTTGGGGAGACAGTGAGACTGCCTATGAACAAAAGCAAGCTTATTACGGTAATTCCTTTGAAATTTGGGAACAGGTGAAATAAAAATATAGAACAGTTATGTAAAATTTTACCATAACCACAGATGTCCTTCTGTTCTATGTTGCAGTACACAAAAGGACGTCCTGCCTGTATATAAAAGCTTACAGCCACTGTCAGTATGTGGGATGTTGCACGTAGGCTCTGACAGCGTCAGCCATAAAAGGACATCCACATGTACCACCCTCAGAACAAGGAAGCCCCATGAGGAACAGCAGTCCTAAGGCAAACAAGGAGTCATCCTAGGAAGGGCCAAGTTGCAGGGGGAAGGTGGGAGGGACAGAATATTACAACATACAAGAGAAGGACATCTATGGTTATGGTAAGATTTTACAAAACTATTCTATGTCCCTTCTATTCAATGTTGCAGTATTCGTTACACATGGGAGAGTACCAAAACTTAGTGGGAACCTAGGGAGGAGGAGGAAGGAGTAGAAGAAGAATTCTCCAGAAATACATGCAGAATAGCTCTAGCAAAACCTGTCCTGGGCCTAGACATATTGTTCAAATTGTAATGCTTGGTAAAGGTATGGACTAAAGATCAAGTAGCAGCCTCCAAAATGGAATTGGTATCCAGGCCTTTAAAGAAACGCTTGACAAAGCAACCAATCTGCTGGAATGAGCTCTGACAAAAGAAGGCAGTGATTCTCCATGAAAAACATAACAAAATGCAATAGCCTTAGAAATCCAAGATGAAATAATTTGAAATAGTTTGCTTAGAAACAGGTAAACCCAGAGCCCTGGGATGAAAAGAGACAGAGCTGATCTGACTTTCTTATAGCTTTAGTCTTGCAAGGTAAAATCTGAGTTGCCTGTGTACATCTAAGGTATGCAAATTCCTCTCATTAGAGGATTGAGGAGAAGGGAAAAAGGTGGGGAATTGGATAGACTGAATAAGAAACAAGTCATTCACCACTTTAGGCATGAATAAAAGATTAGTTCTCAAAGACATCCTGTCCTTGTGGAAAACCAAGAAAGGAGGGGATGCCATCATGGCCTGAATCTTAGAAACCCTCCTAGCAGAAGTTAAGGCTACCAGAAGCAATGTTTTTCAAGTGCAAAACTTCAAAGGAACCAAGGCCGCAGGCTCAAAAGGAGCCAGAGTTAGCTTCTCTAAGATATAGTTAAGATCCCAAGGAGAAGGCAGCAGTTCCCTGGGTAGTTTAGTGTGGAGGACACCTTTAAGAAAAAGTTTAACATCCAGCCTGGAGGCAAAGGAAGTATTAATGGCAGACAAGCAGAAAGAGCACAACAGTGAACTTTCATTGAGGAATATGGCAAACCACTATTAAGCAATTCACACAAGTAAGAAAGTACAATTGGAAAGTCCATGGATAATGGATCTAGACTTCTTTTGAGGCATCAGATAGAAAATAATTTCCATTTGGAAATGTAAGACTTCCTAGTATTGGGTTTCCTGGCCTCCTGCAAAACCTTAAGCATATCCTGAGAAAAAAGGTGCCTGAAAGGAATCAAAAATTGATCATCCACAAGGTCAATTGTAGTGTTGACAGATGTGGATGAATCAAGGCTCTCTTATCTTGTGTGAGTGAGTCCAGCTGGTGCGGTAACTTGTGACCCTTGGCTAATTGCAGAAGAGGGAACCAATGCTGTCTTGGCCAAAAGGCAGTCACCAACAAGATTTTTGGTCTGACTCCTGAATTTTCAGCAAGAATTTCTGAATTAGAGGGAAGTGGACAATGCATAAAGAAACATCCCCTGCTATGAGAAAGATAGGGTGTCCACCTTCTAGGCCAGAGGATGCAGGACCCTGGCAGAAAAGTGAGGAAGTTGTCTGTTTTGAAGGAAGGCAAAGAGGTCCAGATGTGGAGTACCCCACCGGTGAACAAGATCCAGGAACACATCCCACTGAAGCATCCATTCGTGGGATTGTGTGATGGATCTGCTTAATGCATCCGCCACAGAGTTTTGAGCTGAAAGTAGGTAAACAGCATGAAGGGTTACTTTGTACTAGATAGCTAATTCCCATGCCTTGAGGGCTAACCTGCAAAGAAGGTAAGATTTGGTGCACCCTTGCTTGTTTATGTACCAGAGGACAGTGGTATTGTCTGTAAAAATCTTCAGAGGACCTGGTAAGAAACAGGGTGAAAGGTTTGCAAGTCTAGAATCACAGCCCTCATCTCTTGGATGTTGATGTGCTCACTCTGCTGAAATGGAGACCAAAGACCCTGAACCTTCCTGGAAACAAAGGTTGCCCCCTCCCAGCCTATGTCTGAGGCATCTGTGAACATCTGTTGAGAAGGCTGGAGTAAGAGAAGAGGAAGGCCTGGACTCAGAGACAGTTGTTGAATCCACCAGTGAAACTCTGTTTTGAACCAGGGGAGGAAAGGAACTAGGACATCTAAAGGATGAACATGTTGAGACCAGGTTGTCTTCAGAAACCAATGAAACTTCCTCATATGAAGCTTTGCCAAAGGCTGCATGGAAATCATGGAAGCCATGAATCTGAGAAGTCTCAGAAATTCCCTGGCCAGGATAGAAGGAAGAGGCAGAAGGCTTTCCATGAAGGATGTTAGAGAGAGAACCTTGTCTGCAGGCAGGAAAATCATCATCAGATCTGTCCTGAACCTGCACCCTAAGAAGATGTGATCCTGAGAAGCAGTCAAACTGGGTTTTTTGAAATTTATTGTAAACCTTAAGCCCTGAACAAGATGAATGGCCTCCACAAGGTTATGAGACGATTCGGATTGTTGGAGAGAAAAAGAAGATAGTCTAAATAAAGATAAACCTGAACCCCATGGTCCCTCAAGAAAGCAATGGTCAGGGCCAAGCAGTTTGTAAAACCCCTGGGGGAGTGGAAAGACCAAACGTCAAGGCAGAAAACTGGAAGTGCAAAGAACCCACCTAGAAATGCAAGAATTTCCTGTACTGAGGGTGAATGGGGATATTCAGATAAGCATCTTTGAGACCTACGAAAGCCATGAAAGACTGCTGAGAAATTAGGGGAAAAAGTGCTGAAGTGACAGCATCCGGAAAGAAGGCACTACCAGGAAAGTGTTTAAGTGGGAGAGGTCTAGAACTGGTCTCCAAGGACCATCCTTTCTTAGCACCAGAAACAATGTGGAGTAAAACCCCCTTCCTCTCTGATGCAGAGGTACAGGCTAAATAGTGCCTTGAGAAAGTAGCTGAGAGAAGGGCTGAAGAAACAGAAGAAGTTGACAAGAAGGGGGCTGAGGAATCCCCATGAAAGAAGGGAGAGTCTTCCAAGTCCTAAAATAACCTTTTTGGATGATGGAAAGAACCCAGGCATCCTCAGTGATCTTTGCCCAGGTTGGAAAGGAAAGAGACAAGCAAAGAGAAACAGGTGTATGACTTGGAAGAGAGGATTGATTGTTACAGAGAACTGGGGCTACCCTGAAAAGGCTGCTGAGTACAACAAGAAGGAGCAGTAGTTTTGGATTGAGGGGGTCTCTTAGTAGACTTCTTAGTCCTAGCACAAGAAGAAGAAGCAGAGGAAGAACAAGAAGGTCTCCTAACAAAGGATGTTTTGGCATGGAAATTCTTATGGAATTTGGGAACTGGTGAGCTAAACAAGTGGTTTAAGTCCTGAAGTTCCTCTTCTTTTTCTTGTAGAGCTTTAAAGAGTTCTGGAACTGCCGAACCAAAAAGAGCAAACTTATCCACAGAAGCATCAAGTAACTTTGCTTTTATGTCATCAGGCAATAACTGAAGCCTTAACTAAGAATGTCTCCTAAGCACACTGGCAGAAGCAGCAGCCCTGGAGGATGCCTCTACAGCATCACAGTTGCACTTGATGGAATGTCAAAAGTGAGAGAACTTGTGACTTAACCTCTGAGTCTGGTAACACAGCCAAGGCCTGAGAAGCCTGAGAAAGCAAAGCCAAATAATATCTACTAGACATATGTGTCATAATTAATACTTCTAATAGCTAAAGTAGAAGTATATACCTTCCTAGCCAAGGATTTTGCTTTCCTTATCAGAAGGAAGAAACTTGGCAGAAGGAGACGAATGAGAAGGTTTATCAGAAACAATAGAGACCACAGCTGGATCAGAAGAGGGGCACTTACAGAGAAACTTGCAGTCATCTGGCACTTTATAAAATCCATCAGGCCTCTTGGAAGCAGGGGTCTGGGAGTCAGGTGTTTTGGAGGAAGAAGCTAAAGCATCCAAAAAGCAGGAAGGACTGGAGGAACTGTAGAGGGTGCAGGAACCTCCAGTTGTAGCAGATCATAATGCTTTTGTTCTTCAGAAATCTGGGAGTAATCCAATTTGAAGAACTCCCTCATTTTATTAATGGTTTCTCCAAAGGAAAGTTCTTCAACTAGGAATCTTCCCTATTACACACCTCCTCAGGAGAAAGTACAGTTTTGTACCTACCATAAATGTAGATGTTCGAAGATCCACATTGCTGCAGTCCTTACATATGGGTAGTCCACTGTCCTCGGTCGGCCCGAATACCAAAGTATTAGGCTGACGTCGGTCATGGCGCTCAGATCTGACATCAGAGCGTCAGGGTATAAAAGCGCATGACCGACGTCATATCCTCAGTCTTTTCTTGCCCCAGATGTCAGAAGGCCCTAAAAAGAAAGGCCACAGCCCAAAAACAGGATACCTCCCAAAAACATGCCCAATAACAACCATCACCCAAACCATATAACCATGCCAAACTACAGAGGGAAGGAGGGAGGGTAATTGGACAGCAGCAATGTGGATCTTCAACATCTACATTTATGGTAGGTACAAAACTGTACTATGTTCTTCATCTCACATTGCTGCAGTCCTTACATATGGGTAGAATCCCAAAGCAGAGGTAAAGGGAGGATGGCAAAATCATAAAGCATTAGGGGCTGCTAAAATGCCCTGTAATATTGCAGTGGCAAATCCAGCCCTAGACTTAGAATAAAGAGGAAGGTGGTAATGTTTAGAGAAAGTATGTACTGAACTCCAAGTGGCTGCTTCCAAAATATCTTTTGTAGCTACCCCCCTTAGAAAGGCAGTAGAAGTGGCAGTAGCTCTAGTGGAATGAGGTCTGATACCAGCCGGAATCTCCTTACCATGATGGGAATAGCAGAAAGAAATACAAAAACCAATCCATTTAGAAATAGTTTGTTTTGACACAGGTTTTCCCTGAGAACCCAAAGCAAAAGAAACAAACAACTGCTGAGACTGCCTGAACCCTTTGGTTCTGCTCAAATAATAACACAACTGCCTGTGAATATCCAAAGTATGCAAAATCTTCTCCCCTTTATTCTGGGGGTTTGCATAAAAAGTAGGCAAAGGAATAGTTTGGTTCAAGGCCACACTAGAAACCACTTTAGGCATAAAGTAAGGATTAGTACGCAAAGATACCCTATCCTTATGAAAAATCAGGAAAGGTTCCACTGCCATAAGGGCCTGTAATTCAGAAACCCTTCTTGCAGAGGTAATGGCCAACAAAAAAGCAGTCTTCCATGATAAATACTTTAACTCGGCAGTAGCTGCAGGCTCAAAAGGTTGTAGAGTAAGTTTTTCCAACACAAAATTGAGATCCCAAGCAGGAGTAGGAGCTCTACGTGGGGGTCTTATGTTCTTTGCCCCTCTAAGAAACTGCTTAAACAAAGGATGAGAAAATAAAGGAGGGTCACAGTCATAGTGAGCAGAAATGGCTGCAGCATGAACCTTTATCGAGGAGAAAGACAAACCCTTGTCCAATAACTCAGTAAGATATTGAAGAGAAATACTTAAATCAGGCTTGGAAACATCAAAGTCCTTCGCTTTGCTCCAAATAAAAAATCTCCTCCATTTATCAGCATAAACTTTCCTTGTACTAGGCCTTCTGGCCTCCAAAATAACATTCAAAACTTGTTGTGGAAGCTGAGACCCTCCAGGGTCTAAAGCAGACTATGCTAGGCTGTTAGATGCAGAGACTGAATCTTGACATTGAGGAAGTGATTGTCCTCCTGAGACAAAAGATGCGGAATCAAAGGCAGAGGCCATGGAGGCTCCCGTACTAAACTCCTCAGTAGTGGGTACCAGTGCTGTCGAGGCCAATCCGGCGCTATCAGAATCATGGATGGCCTGTCTTGTCTGGCCTTCAAGAGTACCTTGGGAATGAGAGGCAGAGGTGGAAAGGCATAGGCATGAAGATTGCTCCAACTGAATGATAGAGCATCCACCTTCCAAGCTGTGGGATGAAACATTTTTGTGCAAAACTTAAGCAACTGGTAATTTAGAGGAGAAGCAAACAGATCTATGTCTGGAGTCCCCCATAACACTGTCAACTTTTGAAATACATGAGGATCCAGTTTCCACTCGTGAGGATCCACTATTTGTCTGCTCAACACATCTGCTAAGGAGTTCTGTGCTCCTGGTAGAAACCTTGCCTGAAGATTGAGGTGTAAACTGAGAGCAGTCTCCCACAAAATCATCGCTTGCCTGCAAAGAGGGTAGGAATGGGTTCCCCCTTGCTTGTTGATGTACCACATGACAGTAGTGTTGTCTGTTTGAATCAACACCTGCCCTGGGAGAAGTAAATCCTTGAAAGCCATCAATGCAAATTGGACTGCTAACATCTCCTTCAAGTTGATATGCAAATGTTGAAGTCTGACAGGCCACGTGTCTTGCACCCATTTTCCATTGAGGTGTGCTCCCCAAGCCTTGTCTGAGGCATCTGTCGTTAGAATCTGACTCGCCTCTGGTCGGGTCACAGAGAGTCCCTTGTTTAGGTGACATTCCTGAGCCCACCACAAAAATTCCTTCTGAATGCAAGGTATTATCTGAATAACAGTGTCTAGATCCTGGCAGTGTTGTGTCCATACATTTTTGAGATACCATTGAAGCTTCCTCATATGCAGTTTGGCATTGGGAAGCACCAGAATACAAGATGCCATGAACCCCAAGGCTTGTAGGACTGTCCTTGCAGTCAGCCTGGACTGTAGAGACATTTGATGGAAATAAAGAGAAAGGCTTCTTTGTTTGTCCAGGGTCAAAAAAGCCATCTGGGAAGCTGTATTCAGTCTCACACCCAGAAAGTACATGTCCTGAGAGGGTACTAGACTGGACTTTGTTTCGTTCACAGAATACCCTAGGCATCTTAACACTACCATCACATACTGTAGATGATGAAGAAGTTCGTCCTTGTCTTGTGCAATAATCAGGCAATCGTCCAAATAAGGATAAATCTGTATTCCTCTTAACCTGAAAAAAGGCTATCACTGGAGCCAGAACCTTTGTGAACACTCTGGGCGCAGTAGATAAGCCAAAGGGCAATGCAGAGAACTGATAATGGAAATTTCCAGCCCGAAAACGTAGGTACCTCCTGCAACTGGGCCTGATAGGAACATGAAGATAAGCCTCTTTGAGATCCAGAGTTACCATCCAGTGATCTTTTCCCAGCAGAGGTAAAAGCTGTTGTAACGTCAGCATTTTGAACTTTGGAATGTCCAGATAAGTGTTGAGGATAGATAAATCCAAAATTGGTCTCCACGTGTTTCCTTTCTTTGGTACTAGAAACAGGCGAGAGTAAAATCCTAGGCCCACTTCTGACAGAGGAACTGGCTGTATAGCTCCTATTTGAAAAAGTATAGAAATCTGCTTGTGAGCCTCTATCCTTTGCCGAGGAGGAACGTCTGGCATGCCTTTGAAAGGAGGCAATGTATGGAAATAGAACTTGTAGCCTCGGTTTATAATGTCCAACACCCATTTGTCCTGGGTGACTAAAAGCCAGTTTTGCTTGAAAAGTGCTAACTTTCCTCCCAAAGGAGCTGCCAGGCAAGAAGAATCTGGCAGCTGAAAATGCAGGTCATTGGGCCTGTTTACGAAAGGACTGGCCCCTGCCTTCACCTGCAGGTTGTGCAGGCGAACTCCAAGTTCTAGGCCTGAATGTACTATGAGCTCTGCCCTGCCACGCCTAGATCTACCCCTAGACTGAGAATCAGAAGAAGGGTACGCCCACCCCTTAGTAGGCCAATTTCTACTAAACTTTGGAGGTTGCACCTGCAAAAAATCTTTAACAGTCTGCATAGACTTAGCCTTGTCTTCCATTTTCTTCAAAACCAACTCCACAGGGGGACCAAACAAAACTTCAGACTGTAAAGGGGCATCCAGAATTCTAGTTTTAACATGCTCGGACAAATTCTGATCCTTAAGCCAGGCGTGCCTACGAAGAACTGAACCAGTGGCAGCCACCCTAGAAGAGGCCTGTACAGCATCAAAACCACACTGCAAAGAATGCTTACCCACCTGTTCAGATACATGTACTAAATCCTGCAATTCTTTACACTCAATGCCCTCTGCCAAAGCATCCACTTTAGATTTTAGCTGAGAAAGGAGGAAATTCTGATACTTCAACATATGAAACTGGCAATTTAAAGCCCTCATTGCTAAAGTAGAAGAGGTATACACCTTCTTACCCCATCTATCCAAAGCTCTAGCTTCCTTATCTAGAGGAACCGGATTCTTAACAACAGAGGCTCTAACACCCTTAGGCCCCTGACTAATAGTTTCCGGGTCCGCCCTAGGACTCTTATACAGATATTTATGAGCCTCAGGCACCCTGTAATACCTGTCCGGTTTAACTGGCGCAGGAGGCAAAGAATCTGGATTAAGTGAAGCCTCCGAGAAAACATCTTGAACAACATCCAAAACAGGAGGTATAGCCAAGGGTCTATGCTGTGGTAAAAACAAGAATTCCCTAAGCCTCTTCCGTGAATCAGAGAAATCCTGTCCTTCCCACTTAAAATGCTCCCTCATGGAATGCAGAGTTTCTGAAAAAAAAAAATCCTCTGGAGGAGAAGCAGAAGGAGTGGAATCCTCTGCATCAGAATCCGAATAAGGGGGAAAATCTTGAATATCTTCAGCAGAAGACCCTGAGTCATCTGAGGCCTGATCCAAACTTTCCAACTCTGGCTCCACCCTGGGCCTCTTATCAGGAGGGGGCATAGAACCTCTAATTAAAGTAATCAAATCTTCTGCCATTTTAAGCATGTGCTTTCTAGGCACAGACCCTGAAGTACCTGGAGTGACACCAGAGGAAGGCAAAACAGACCTGCCCTTAGAAAAAGCCTTAGAAATAGTAGCAGAAGGCCTAACCACCTTAGGCATAGACGGGAGAACAGTAACCTGAGAGGCCCCTTCAGCCTGACCTGACTCCTGTGAGGCCACATCCTGCAAAATCAAAGTTTCCCCCTGAGACTCAACAGAAACTTCAGTCGGATCCACCTGTTCCACTGTAGCTTCTACAGGACCGGCGTCCAAACGGACGAATCATCCTGTCTAGTTTTCAAAGATTTGTCTTTGCGCTTCTTCGGAAGCGGGCGTCGGAGGATCCGACGGCATATTATAATTACACCGCTTACCAAAGACTAACCTAGCGCAATCTAACCTTCATTTTATGGTGCGCTTATTAAACCTAGCACAAAACCGACACCCGACTACGTCGTGCTCAGGTCCCAAACAAGGAATGCAAAGAGAGTGATAATCCCTATGCCGTATCTGTTTCCCACAAGAAATACAATTATTCACTTTTTCTGACATCCGGAATTAACTGAGGCAAGAAAAAACAAAAATATTCCCCAACGGGGTACTTAGCCCAACTTGGTTTCGGTCTGAAACTCAGAATACGAAAATTTCAGAACACCAAACGGCACTTGCAACGCTGCTTCTGCATCGGACCATGCGGCAAAAAAGACTGGGGATATGACGTTGGTCATGCGCTTTTATACCTTGACGCTCTGATGTCAGATCTGAGCGCCATGACCGACGTCAGCCTAATACTTTGGTATTCGGGCCGACCGAGGACAGCGGACTACCCATATGTAAGGACTGCAGCAATGTGAGATGAAGAACATGTATATTCCAAAGGGGAAGTAAGCAATGGAGTCTTCATCAGAGGAGGAGTCCCTGAGGTCCAGCAGCCTACACAGGAGAAGAAGTGAAGGCAGGAAGAAGAAGGCTTCAAAGCCACCAAGGCCTTAACAAGACCATGGGAAAATGTATCGCAATCAGAGTGAGGGGTGGAATGGGCGTTCAGATGTTTGGTCTTTTGTTTTTTCTTAATGTGTCTTTCAGTATAAGAGGACAAGGAAGAGGAATCTGATGTATGCCTAATATCCAGCATAGGCAGCGAAGAATCTCTAGTCGGAATGACAGGAATGTCGCCGGAGTTCTCCAGCAGAACAAGCCATGGTTCCCCCATGTCATCCAGTGTGGACGTCTGCATTCCCTCAGACATGTTACGAGCCAAACCCTTGGTGGCTTCCCCAGAGGTACCTGCCGAGGAAGTGGACCCGACCTCCAAACATACCACTGCGTCTTCACTGACCTCAAGGGGGATGTCAGTGGTAGCAGGTGCAGGCGAAGAGGTTTCAGACTTTTGCTTATTCACCTTCCTCTTCAAACTCGGCTTGGCCAAAGGACCCACAGCACCTACCATAGCATCTCTAGTGAGAGTTTGAGTCATTGATTCTCAAGATAGAGATTTAAGGCAAAAAGATAGCTACATAAAGTATTTGGCATGAAGGCCTGACAAATAGAAAAGGAATGGTAATCGTGACTAGGCCCTAAACAAAAAAGACAGAGGTCATGGCTATTTTTACGTGGAATCTGCCTTCTACACCTACACTTGCCCTTCCTGAATGACATGAACAGCAGCAAACGACAGTAGCAATAAAAAGAATCCCCAATGGAGTACTCATCTGAAGCTGGCAGCAACACACACAATCCGATTGCAGACTGTACATAAGAGTCAACCTTCGGAATGGCGGCGAAAAAGTTCTGAGGATGGTACACGCAGACGTCCTTTTATGGGTGTCACAGTCAGAGCTTATGTGTGACGTCCCATGTACTGGCAGTGGCTATAAGCTTTTGTATACAGAGCGGTGTTGGGTCGTTAGGTTAAGACAACCCATGTGTAAAGAATACTGCAACATTGAATAGAAGGACATGTTTCAAATCCTGTAAAGCCTTACCCTTTTCTTGCAGGGATTTAAACAAATCAGCAGCTGCAGTACTAAACAAATGCTTATTATCCAGAGGAGGATCCATGAGTTTTTGCCATTATATCATCAGGCAAAGGTTGAAGTCTGAGCCAGGAATACCTCCTCAAAACATAACCAAAAGCAGCAGTCCTTGATCAGGCATCAGCTGTATCACAGCTGCATTTAATGTAATAGAGAGCAACCTGAAAAGATGTCCCTAGCACTGAAAGAGCAGAGGCCTTCCCCTCAGAATCAAGATGATGTGAGATAGCCTGCTAGGCCCGAGACAGAAAAGACAAAACATATATAGTCATATATGTCTGACAGTTCACATCTCTAAAGTCTAGAGTAGAAGAAGTATACATTTTCTTACCCAGCCTCTTCATAGTTCTGCTGTTCTTGTCAGAGGGAAGCAACTTTGCAGAAAGCAACAGTTTGGATGGCTTATCAGAGGCAACCGACACTACAGGTGGATCAGCAGAGGGGCAACGTATAAAGAAACTTGCAATCATCAGGCACTTTATAAAACATGTCATTTTTTTGGGGGGGGGGGCAGGGGGGGATGGGAATCAGGATCCTAAAAAGCAGTGTAAAATGCATCCAGCAAGGGAGCAAGAACAGGAGGAGCAGAAGAGGGCTTAGAAAACTCCATCTGCAGAATCTCATAGTACCTTCTTCTGAACATCAGATACCAGAGCACAATTCCATTTACAAAATTCCACCATTCAGGAAATAGTGCCACCAAAAGAAATCTCCTCAAAAGAAGAGTCAGGACTGATAGACTCTTCTTCCTCAGAACCATAATCCAATGGAGAAGGAATCTGAGAAGAACAAGTTAGGGGTTCTTTATCAGAATCTGCATCATCATTAGTGGAGTCTTGTTCCTAGGCCTCTCAAGAGGGGTAGAAGACCAAAGAGAAGCAGGAAGAGAAACCCTCTGTGGAGACTTTAAAACCTTAATGGCATTAAACAGGCCTTGAGTGAAGTTTTGCCATTCACTATAAGGGTCTTCAAGAGCTAGAGAAACATGCTTAGTTTTTTGCTTCTTTTTAAAAGGGACATCAATCTTAAAAACCTTAGGAGGCTCTGAACTCCGAAAGCATTCAATTACTGTAGTCTGTATCTCTTCCCTCACTAAAATCTGAGGAATACTCCTAGGCCCTTCAGTAATCATCAACTGGGGTTCCTCCTAAACATCCAAAGTGAACATCTGCAAGGCCTCCATGGACGTGCATGAAGCCGGAGCCATGCTGGCCTCCAAAGCAGTCGCAGCAGAGAAATCTGACAAGGACACTGGATGGTCATCTGGGGTTTCATTAGCCTCAACAGAGATGTCCATCAGAGACAGCACAGCCAAAAACTCCAACTGGGCATTCTTGGTGTTCTTCTTCACAGAAGGCTGACCCTCGGGCCAGGAATATCCTTCCATAGTGCCTTTGGGCAACAGTATAAGTCATTGGTTTTCTAAATAAATAGCTAAGGAAAAAAGCCAACTATGCAACTTCTTAGGAATGAAAGCTTGACAAATTGCACAAGACGTATGACTGTAGGAAGCACTTCAGCAAAATAAACACTGTTCATCCAGTTCTTTATAGGCAATCTGTCTCCCACACTAGCATTTCCCTTTTCTAGATGACATGAAATCAACAACCAGAACAAGTGAAAACAGTGATAAGAAAAATGAACCCCCCCCCCCCCAACATGGCACTTACCTGAAAGCGGCGTGGTAACCAACAGACTTATGAGCATTCAGGCCAACAACTGAAGATGGCGTTCAGACTGGCAGCAAAGAAGTTCTGAAGGTGGTACATCCAGACATCATCTTTATGCCCTACCCCGTGTGCGGGGAGCATACATGTGATGTATGGAGTACCCATTACAACCTAAAGACTTCAGCACACTGGACGGACAACAGGCTGCCTTAGGAAGGGAATCTGTATTGTAAAGAATACTGCAACAGTGATAGAGAAGGACATCACAGCAAGTAGTTTCTGCTCTGGGAGCAGCATCTGCATCATCTTAGACAAATTTTACAGAATGTCTTGCTGCCTGTAAGCTGTGATAAGCATATTTTGCAAGGCATTTTTTGTCAGAATTAGGAATATCAAAAATTAGCTTATTCATATTGCCAAAAATAGACAACAAAATCCTGTCAAGTGGATTTCTTAATTTATGGCAAGGAAAGAAAGAATGGCATATGTGTACACCTTCTTCCCATACTTATCCATAACTTTATGGTTTCATCATTAGGTAAAGCATTAGTAGATGGCAGAATTTAGAGGCCTTATCAGAGTCCACTAGAGATCTCAGCTGGGTCAGAGGCGGATCTTCGTATAAATATATATATGTGTTTCTGGCAATGTATAAATCCTACAGCTTTTTTTTTTTTTTCCTTTTTGTTTTGTTGTGTGCAACAGGCACTGATTCAGGTACAAGAAATCAGACAGGATCTTGCAGGGCTTCCAACACAGGTGAAATTGCAAATGGCTTAGGGACATAAGTTTGCAATATATCATAAAAAGAAGTTATGTACTCACCATAATGTTCCATCTGTGTTGTCCATTTTCATTTATACTTGGTGTATGGGTCCGGACTATGCCATTACTATATAGCTCATGAAAGCCAAACACTCTTGAGGTTAAACCTTACCCACAATGCTCTTCTCCTAGTTTCCTCAGATCGAGTTTGCTGAAAGACAGAATGAAAAACCCCAAAAGTCTTCATAGAGACCATATTTGGGAGCATATAACAATAACAATAAGTGATATGTCTTCATTATCCATTCTACCAAAAACTTCAAGAGCAGGGGGAAGGTGGGAGGGAAGT
The DNA here is from genome assembly GCF_019279795.1 of Protopterus annectens. Lineage (NCBI taxonomy): Eukaryota > Metazoa > Chordata > Ceratodontiformes > Protopteridae > Protopterus > Protopterus annectens. The sequence continues at coordinate 1,607,716,996 of NC_056737.1, forward strand.
TGAGGATATATGAAAATGGACAACACAGACTGAATGTTATGGCGAGTCCATAACTTATCTGATGTTGTCAATTTTTATTTTATCCTCAATGGGGCTACTTCATATGTTCAAAATTCCGGAATATAGAAACTCTGATCATCACAGACCAGAGTATCAAAGTTCCGAAATATTAAACCTACGACAGAAAAAAAATTTAAAACATGAAAACTTCTGAGTTCACGTTTTTGCAGGGGGGCAAGCCCCCCCCACTACTTAAACATACCAATTCTGAGATCGCAATACAGTGAACAGAACTGCAAAGTTATCCATTACACACTTTATGGTGATCTCTATTCACAGGGTTCGATATCTCGGAACTTTGATCCTCTGGTCTTCGATGACCACAGGTTCGATGTTCTGAAATTTCAAACATATGAAGGGGATCCATCCTCAACACATGGGACAGAGTCCCCAGCTACCTTAGATCTTAACAGGACTTAAGAAAGGATATTCCTGAGCACCACTGAACCAAATGATGCTCTTCCTTGGAGACCAGATCCAATTTGTAATGATTAATAAAAGTATGAGGAGTAGCCCAAGTCGCTGCTGCACAGATATCATCTACAGAAGCTCTTGACTGAAAAACTGCTGACGTAGTGCTCTTGTAGAATGTACCTTTAAAGGCCTAGGCAATTTAATTTTCTTTTTATTATAGACAAAAGAAAATACATTCTTTGAGCCATCTGGCTAGCATCACTTTGCTCATTGGTTGGCCAAGTCTTGTAGATGAAAGTGACACAAACAGTCGGTCAAATTTTCTTAAATTCTTAGTTCTGTGTAGACAGAAACATAAATGCCTATAAATGTCTAATAAATGTAAGCAGTATTCACCATTGGTAGTAAAATTGGGAAAAATACTGGTAAATAATAGTCTGATTGATATTGGTCTCTGACACCACCTTAGGCAAAAAGGAAGGATTGGTTCTCAGTGGCACACTTTCTTTATGGAAAATAAGTTACTGCCACTAAAAATATAGTTTTCCCGGACAAAAATTTCAGATCACATTCAGCTGGTGGTTCAAAAGGAGGTTGAACAATGGCTTGTAGCAATATGTTGAGATCCCAAGGTGAAGTAGGCTCCTTGTAAGGAGGTTTTAGCAAGATTATTCCTTTTAAAAAAGCCCTGCAAAGCTTACAAGAAGCCAAAAAGGATTCCTTAAAACCATTATGGAAATTAGAAATAGCAGCTAATTGAATTTTTATGGTAGACTGGGAAGCACCTGCTTTAAAAAGTGAAGCTAAAAATTCTAGAACTTTATCAATGAGTGCTGAAAAAGGTCAATATTATTATCACAAGCCCAAAAGGTAAACCTCCTCCATTTACTAGCATAGAGTTTATGGGAAGCTGGCTTATGAGAGACTAAGAATATATGACGTAACCAGGGAGGAGAGAGAGGAATGCCTGGCTATTAGTGAAAATGGAGAAATCAAGCTGTCAGCTTGAGGTTTACAATGTTCAGATGGATTAATTCCTCTGGATGAGAAAGAAGGTCTGGAGCAGGGTACAGAATCCAAGGCTACTGAATCAGATAAGGCCAAAGAAAGGGGAACCACATTTGTCGAGGCCAATAAGGTGCAATGAGGATTACTTTGCTCTTCAACCTGATTGTTTTCTGTAGGAATTTCAGGATTAGAGGAACTAGGGAAAGGCATATAGCAGTCTGGAGAGCCAAATAAGGAGATGAGCATCTCTTGGTAACCCCCCCCCCCCAGAGGGGAGACCAGGGCAAAGTAGTTGCTGCCCTTACTGTTTAGAGGAGAGGCAAATAGGTCACAGCAAGGCTGGTCCCATTGACAGAAAATCCTCTCTGTCACTTTTGGACTACGAGACCACTCATGAGGCAGGAGAATACACCTGCTTAGTTTGTCCGCTATCACAATGGAAGTCCCCGAAATGTGCATTGCTATCAGAAAGCAGTTGGAAGAGACTGCTAACTACCACACTCTGAGAGCTTCTCAACAAAGTGGATAAGATTTGTTTTTTCTATTTGTTGATAAACCAAACCACTAACATACTCTCTAGTTTGAATCACAATTGTTCGTAAAGGAAGAGCAGTCTGAAAGGCTTGCAATGCTAAAAGCACTGTCCTTAGCTCCAGTACACTCACATGCAAGTTGGCCTCTGTGGGGGACCAAGTGCCTTAGACAGCCTTGCCCAGGCAATGCCCCCCCACCCCATCTGGGAGGTGCCCGTGGTCACTATAGCTTGGGGTTGAGATGAGATAAAGGGGCAGCTTAGAAGAATGACCACTTAAAACACCAGCTTATTGTACCTCTAGCACTTCGGCAACCGCCTTCCAGGAGTATCATCCCACTGAGACACTGCAGTATAGGACCATGCAGAGACTAGGAACTTCACCCTGTGGTCATTGCAATGTTTGTCATTATATTGTTCCAACTTTTAAGTATATAAATAGCCATGTATTTGAGGCTAAAAATATATATAGCTGTAACACTGAAGGTATTTATTTATGGGTTGAAATGTCCTCGTAACCTTGTACATATAGGAGAAAGTAAAAGGAAGTTTAAAACTAGACTGCAGGAGCATGTCAGGAATATTATAAATAATAAAGAAGATAGCCTTGTTGCCAAACATTTTATGCTGGTTCACAATTCTAATCCAAATGGGCTACATGCCACTATCTTAGAACATATTATGAAGGGTGTATTTTCTGATAATTTGTATAAAAAGAAGTTGTTATATAAAGAAAGTATTTTCATTTTGAAATATGACACTTTATTTCCTCAGGGTCTGAATGTAGAATGTAACTGGAGGCTTCTTATCTGATGAGAAAGCAGTATTAAGTATTTTTTAATGTTTATTAATTGGTTTAGGCTAATTGTTTAATTGTTAGATGTATTAGTGTATATAAACTGTGTAAGTTATGTGATGTTTTATACTCCTTGAAGGCGGTTGCCGAAGCGCTAGAGATACAATAAACTGGTGTTTTAAGTGGATTCTTCATCTGTGGTCTTCATTTTTATCTTTCTTTTTGGTTCATGCAGCTTAAAAGAATGTCTTTGGAATGCATCCACTAAGCTAAATCTTTTCTGCAAAGAATGGTGATAGAAATCCGGTCAGACATGGGTTGATGTAACATTGACCATTGATAGGTTAGCAACCACTGTAGTATCCTCATGTGGTATCTTGCTAAGGAAACTAGAATTATACAGTAGCTGCAGTCATGGAGCCCAGTGCTTGAAGGACTAGACGAGTGGTTACTTTTCTGTTGCTGATTACCTTCTGTACCTGAACTCTGATTTTCGGTAATCTCACGGGGTGAAGAGATGATATAGAAGTTTTAGTACCTAGAAGGGCACCTTTGAACTTTCTAAGTTGGGGATAATTTTGATTTTTCGTAATTTACAATTATTCCCATATAACAGCAAACATGAAGTACATGGTTTAATGCTTCTATCAACTGATGCCTGATCTGAGCAGTAATGAGCCAATCATCTAGAAACAGAAACACTCAGAATCCTTGCAGTATTGAGTGAGCTGCTACTACTGCTAGACACTTGTACTCTTTGGGGGCTGTGGTGAGACCAAAGCACAGAACTCTGAAGTGAAAGTGATTGTCTCCCATCTTTAATATGGTAATATGCATCTTGAAGATTTATTGAGCACATCCAATCATCTTTTTCCAAAAATGGAAGAGTGGACTGTACCATGACCTAGAATTTGGTTTGATGAACTGATTTGTTCAGTACACTAAGCTCCAAAATCGCTCTCCAGACCCCTGTCTTTTTTTGGCATTAAAAAGAAAATTGAGTAAATTCTGGACTTTCTCTTGTCTGGTCAGACTCCTTGGATGACTCTTTTTTTTCTAGCAGTTTTTGGATTTCTAGAACTGCTTGTTCCCTCTAAATGGTGGAACATCAGGGATTTTCTTGCAAACGGGAAGAGGAAAGGAAAAGGGAATTGTGTAGCCTCTGGATATAATCCTCTGCACCCCAGCATCAGATGTTATTTGTAGCCAGGCATTTCGGTGCATGGATAAGCATCCCCTGACTGCCTCCAGAGGAAGGCAATTGTCCCTCCTTTCAGGAGCGCTGGTAGGATTTACCACAGAAAGAATCCCTGAAACCCTAATTTTGTGGGCCACCTCTGCTGCGCAGGTGGTGTCTTCCATTAAAGTTCCCCCTCTGCCCCTGGGAGGAACTACCTACACATGTGTCTGGGACTTTTTGAACCACATTTTTACACTGCTTCTTTGATTTCTAGAGAAAGGTCTCTGAGGAGTGGAAAAACATATGCCCAACTCGGAAAGGGTCTTTCCATCTTTCTCACACCTGGATAAAGTTTCTCTAACTTTTGGACCAAACAGGGATGATACATCAAAGAGTGCATTGACAAATTAAAACTTGTATGACTCTGCAAAGCCACACAGGTGTATCCAGGCATGTCTCCTAATAGCAACACCTGAACCCCCTTGCTCTGGTGGTCCCTTCAGCTGCATGAGCCTCATGGGCAAATTGAACACAGACTCCAGGGTAGCCAACTGGAAAGCCACCTTTTCTTGGATGTCTTCAAACATGGTTCCTGCAAGGGTATTTGATAACTCCTTGACCAGATCCCTCTGAAGTCTGGTGAAATTCACTGAGAAATTCAAGGATTTTAAGGCAGAGGACGATGATGCCTAGACCCGCTTCCCAGACCTATCCGTCACCCAAGACTCTCGGGTAGGTGGATGGATACAGACACTGTCTTTGGCCAATTCCTTCTTTGTGGCTGCTGCCACGACTGTGGCATCACCTGCTAACCCTTTGGCCCAGAACTGTTTGCCTTTTCAGGGGTGGACAGAATTTTATCAGGTCTCCTGGAGAAGAGGTTTGATGGTATCAGGGGCCTTCTACACCCACTGAGAGATCAACTGAACAAGCTCTTCAGTGGGAGGAGTCACCCAAGAGGTAGAGGGTCGAATGCTGAATGCCTGCAAGTACACTGACTCCTCAAAAGAAGGATTTTGGGACTTCCAGTCACCTCTCTGTTTCAATATTTCCAATATGTCTACAAAACAGACATCAAGGGGTGACCTTGGAGATCCCTCCCATTAATCAAAGTCGGTGTCTTCGGTGATTGATTCCTCTGGGGAATCCAAGAGCTTCCTCTTGCACTTTCTCTTCTTAGGGACCTCTTCAGTGGGGTGATTCTGGGGAGGTATCAGAAGAGAAGAGAAATGTTATCTGAGACTTCTGCTGACTTGGCACTCACTGACCCAGTGGGAGTGAAGGTTGAATACCTGGGTGTAAGGAGGAAAGGGACACAGGCTCCAAAGTGGAAGGGGCCAACTGTCTGACTGCAGCAGTCAGGGCTCTCTCCATGGCCTCAAAAGCTGGACCCCCTGAAGAGGCAAGGGAGGCCAGAACAGAGAAAGACTGCCTCGAAACTCTGGTCACTCCCCGGTCCAAAGAGACAGCTTCAGACACTGACCCAGAGCAGACCTGATCCGTGCTGAAGCCCCAAAGTGCAGAGATGGCCCCTAATAAATAAGTGCCGACTCATGAATCCTGGAGATGGCAGGACAGACTTAGGCCCTAGAGGCTTCTGAATCCATAAGGACTAAAGACATCCAAGCAAGAACCAGTTCTGAAGACAGGGATATCTCCTGAACCAATGTAGTTGGCGCTGCGTGGCTCAGAGCTGATAACTCTAATGCTTCAGATGAAGTCAGAAGAGGAGAACATGGAGGGGGTATGGGAAGAATCAGCTCCCATACCTGAGGGGGCTGGGGTCGAAGAGGTACTTGACAAACCTCTTGCCCAGAGTATCTTATTCACCTGCCTCTCCACATCATCTTCAGTTAAGCTTTTGGTGAAACAGATAGAAAGGGTGGAGGGTGATTTTGGTTTTTCCAGAAAAGGTGAAGACAGCCTTCCTCCAAAGGGGTAAATAGAAGGTGAATATGATGTCCTTGGAAGATCCATAATGGATGGCTCATCGATTTGCTTACACTGTGTCAAAATAGTCAATAGAAGAAGAAATGTCTGTGCCAAAGGTTTTGGTGTCAAAAACTCCACATGCTCCTGCACCAAAACGCTAGGTACCAAAGACTTCATCTGCTCCAATAAACTCGGTTCCATAAATCTCCTCAGGACTGAAGTTTTAGTATAGGATTCGGTCAGTTTCAAGGGTGCTAAAGGAACAGAAGACTTAGGTCTTTTCAAGGATGGTGCCAATGCAGTAGAAGGTACCAATAGGCATCTCTTTTTTGGTTTCTCCAAAACTTTGGAAGATGACGATAAGAAAGAAGAAGACACATCTATCTTACTCTTGGCTTTGTCAAAACCAGATAAGGCCTCAATGAAGAAAGATGGAAGCATACTATTACTTCTTTCCACTAGTGCCCTGTGACTGAAACTGTAAAATATAGAGTAGTTTTATTGAAGGTGAGCAGGGCCTAAGTAACAGATACATAGCACTTGAGCGTCTAACATAGGAATGTTGTGCCCGCATTTCTGGCACCTTTTGAATCCAGAAACTTTAGGTTTATCTGCCCTAATTAAAAAATTTCTAGTTTGTAAATAATTAGCAACAAGCCAGCTATGCAAACCACACACACACGCACACAGGTAGAAAAGTTTCAGAAACAATAACACTCACTAAAGAAAGAAATATTTTTTTTCTTAAACAGAAGGAGAGTAGCAGGAAGAAAAGCTATCAACAATGATAGCCAAAAATACCACGGTGTACAGGAGAAAGAAAAAACTATCAACAATGACAGTTCAGAACACACCGAGGTGTACGAAAAGAGAAGGAGAGGATAAATCTAAAGGTGTTATAAAGAAGTGGGTGGGTAAGCAACTAATAGGCAAGAAAAGAAGCAGAATTTTTTTCAAAATTTGAAATATATCAAAAAAGCTACACTTAGCTCGAGAGCAATGATGAACATGTCTGTCATGAAAAGTGGCAAATGAGATCTGAGGTAACTAGGAGAGGAGCACTGTGGGTAAGGGTTAAGCTTGAGAGTTTTTGGCTTTCAAAAGCTGTAGCCATCATCAGATCATAATTTTGGATGTCTGATGTTTTTCCCCCCCACTTTAAATGTTGCATCATTTTAAGAATAGTCTCATCAAAAGACAGCTCTTCTTCAGGACAGTCAAGAGATAGCAGCTAATTCAAATCCTGAGGAGACAGAAGGAGAGGAAATAAGCCAGACACTTAACATCAGAATATGTAGAATCATCTTCAGAAGAGGTGTCTTTTTCTGAAGAGAGGAAGGAGAAGAAAAAAACTGAGGTGGCTTTAAAGATATAAAGACTTCAAACTGCCCCCCAAGAAAAACTGTATTATGTTTAGCTTTCTGTTTCTTTAGGAGTATCCAAAGGTCTGATGCAAGGAGACTCCTGACATACCTCCAAAAGAGTACCCAGTGCATTCTCTCAGAGAGAGACTGTCTGATACTTCTAGAGTCCCCAGAAATAATCAGCCAAGGTTTTCCCTTTGCAGACATACCAGCTGTCTGAATGGTTGGAATACATGTGCCTAAGTCCTGCATCTTGTAGTTAATACGACACAGGTTCAAATGGACATGAGAAGAAGCAACTACACAACAGATCAGCCTGCCAAATATTAATGTCTGCATGTAAGCTAAATGTTGAAAATATACACTCAAAAGCAATGCCATGTATAATAGGTGGGAATAATAGCTTTCTATCATAATGATTACTCTGTCCATAGTATCATAGATTGTAAATGGCCTTACAAGTATAACAAAACAAAACAAAAACAGAGTATCGAATTATATTAAGAGGAGTAGGGTACAAATAACAATTAGGATGGCCACCTATCCATTTTTTTCCGGACTATTCAGAAATCAAATCGATTCTCTGATACTCTGAAAAACACTGGACAACCTCTGGTAGTCCATTTCAAAAAGGAAACAGACTACTGGAGTTTGTTAAATCAGCTGCTTTACTATCCTTTTTTACAGAAAAGCATAGTAAATCGGCTGAAAGCAGGCATCAAGAATGGAAAAAGAGGGCGTTCCCCATCAGCTGACATCACAGAATGGGTGGAACACAACCATGAGAGGGGCGGGGATGGGCAGGATATGAGTGATGCGAGGGGTGTGGCCATAGCCCGATTTTTGCCACAGCGAAAGGTGGCAACCTTAATAGCAATGTTGAATGAGGCATATTTAGACAGAAATGAGCATGTGAATTTTGACAATGAAAGAATTTCATGGTGGACATTCAGCAGCATATCACTGATCATTAAAGGGTCTCCATTAGTGATACAGGAAGGGAAAATATAGGTCAGTAAATGTTTATTTATTTATTAGCAAAAGAGGAGAAATATGCTGGCATACATTTCTAGTCCACCTAAAAAAAGAAGTTATGTACTTACCATAACGCTCCATGTTTGTAGTCCATCTAACCCTTCATTCTTACATATGGGATCGGAGCCGACTCGGCCTATTTACAAGCTGGAAGTCTTCTAGTTGGCTCGTGGCTAGGTAGGTATCCCATGGTGTACCAGTACAATTCCCAGATCTTGTTTGCTGCTAACTAGGAGAGATAATAACAAATATACAAAAGAAGCCAATACTAAAAGGTCTCCATAAAAAAGGATAATAATAATTTTCTGTCTCCAGGTACTTCCAGGCTGGGGATAGGAGGGTGGGTTCGTAAGAATGAAGGGTGAGATGGACTACAAACATGGAACGTTATGGTAAGTACATAACTTCTTTATGTTCTGTAGTCCTATCTCACCTTCATTCTTACATATGGGACAGTGCCCCTAGCACCTTATTCTTGGGTGGCTCAAGGACAAATACTTTTGAATACCGTGGAACCAAATGATGCTCTACCCGTGGAGGTTAAATCCAATTAATTTGTAATGAGTAATAAAGGTGTGATGGGTAGCCCATGTTGCTGTCACACAAATATTATCAAGTGGGACCCTGGCCTGAAAGGCTGCAGAGGTAGACAGAGATCTGGTAGAATAAGCCTTGACTTTAAAGGGTAAAGGTCTACCCTCAGAGTTGTAAACATAAGCTATACAGCTAGAAATCCAATTATAGAGTGTTACTTTGGAAACTGGTAAGCCTGATCTGGATTTGGAGAAAGAAATAAATAACTGATCTGACTTCCTTAGTCCGGTGCAAATAAAAACGTAATTGTCTACGGACATCTAATTAGTGAAACCTGTATTCAGCTGCGCTGGAATGATTTAGAAAGAACACCGGAAGTTCTATGGATTGATTCAAAGTGGCATGGGAACATACCTTGGGGACAAAGGAAGGATTAGAACGAAGGGACACACTGTCTTTGTGAAAAATCAGATAAGGGGTTTTACAGACAATGCTTGCAACTCTGACACCAGTCTGGCCGACTTGATACCCACCAGAAACAAAGTCTTCCAAGTCGGGAATTTCAGAGAGGATGAATGAAAAGGCTCAAAGGGCGGAGAAGTTAATTTGGATAACACAAAATTTAAATCCCATGAGGCAACAGGTTCTTGAAAGGGGGGTCTTAACAAAGTGGCACCTTTAAGGAAAGTTTTGCACAGCTTATGTGACATCAGATTAGAATCTTGAAAGCCTACATGAAAAATTGAATTGCTGCCAATTGAACTCTGACAGTGGCAGCCGCAGATACCTGGTGAAAAAGCTCAAGACAGGAATTCCAAAACCACTGGAATGGAGGCAGTGTAAGGGTCAATATTCATTTTCTCCGCACAGATAGAGAATCTTCTCCATTTACTGGAATATAGTCTCCTAGTGGAAGGTTTATGAGACGACGTAAGGATACGAGTCACGGAGGTTGAGAAAGTCGTGAACCATGACTAGGGATGAAATTGGAGCAGCCACGCTGTCAAATTGAGGGTGTGTAAGGAGGGACGAAGCGAATCTGGCATGTGAGTCAACAGGTCTGGAAATGTATCCAGAATCCAAGGATCATCTAGAAGAGGCCGAAGGAAGGGGAACCAAACCTGTCGAGACCTTTAAGGAGCAATGAGGATAAGTTTGCTTCCCAGTCGTTTCACTGTCTGAATAACCTTGAGAATGAGAGAAAAAGGAAGGAAAAGCATACAGAAGACCCAGGGGCCAATCGTGAACAAGTGTCTCTCGGTGACTCCCCCAGAGGGGGGATGAGGGAGAAGTAGCTGCTGCATTTAGCAATGAGTGGGCTGGCAAAGAGGTCGCAGCAAGGCTGTCCCTATCTGCGGAAAATCTGTTCCGCTGTTTCCTGTTTCAGAGACCACTCGTGAGGCATCAGGATTGCCCAGCTGAGTTTGTCGGCTATCACGTCGGTTGTCCCTGAGATGTGCATTGCCACCAGAAAACGCTGGGAAGATATTGCCCATTTCCAAACTTGCATGGCCTCTCGACAGAGTGGGTAAGATTTGGTTCCACCCTGTTTGTTGATATACCATACTACCGACATGTTGTCTGATTGTATTGCAATAGTCCCCAAGGGCAGATGGTCGTGGAGTGCTTGCAATGTCAAGAGCACCACCCTCATCTCTAGAATGCTGATATGCAGGTGAGCCTTGTGATCTTGCCATGTGCCTTGGACAGTCCTGACGAGATAATGCCCCCACTTCACCCTATCTGTGAGGCATCCGTGGTCACAGTGGCAACGGGTTGGTGAGGAACAAATGAAGTGCCCGTAGTTAACTGATTGCGTAGTGTCCACCAAAGGAGGTCTTTGCAAGATTTCGTCAGCAGAATGTGATGAGATAATGGTAGGTGTTGAAAAGACTATTGGAATCACAGGAGCCACTGAAGAATTCTCATGTGTAGCCTGGCTAGTGGCACTAGTAATATGGTGGAAGCCATGGTCCCTAGAAGCTGCAGAATGATCTTGGCTTTGACCTTTCATAAGGGGAGAATACGGCGAATTTGAAGAACCAGATTCTGTGCCCTTTCAGCAGGAAGACGAGCCAGCATGTCTACTGTGTCTATCTCTGTGCCTATAAAAATCACAGATTGAAAGGGCAATAAGGCAGACTTTTCCCAATTTATAGAAATTCCCAGCTGGGCACAAAGCTGGATAGTAGCGACCCTGGACTGAAGAAGTAGATGCCTGGTGGAGGCGGTCAAGATCCAGTCATTCAGATACGGAAACACCTAGAATCCTCGACGTCTTAGGTGAGCTGCCACTACTGCCATACATTTGGTAAACACTCTGGGGGCTGTGGTGAGACCAAAGGGCAGAGCACAGAGTACGCCAGAAACGTAGATGACTCCTCGACACCCTGTCCATTTTTATGTGGTAGTAGGTGTTGTGGAGATCTACTGAGCACATCCAATTATCCTTCCCTAATAATGGAAGTATAGACTGCAAGTGTCACCATCCGGAACTTGTCCTTTTTTACTGATTTGTTCAATCTGCTGAGGTCCAAAATGGGCTTCCAGTCCCCTGTACGTTCTGGCACTAAAAAGAATCTGGAGTAAATTCCGGGTCCTATTTGGTCTGCTGGGATGGTTTGATTGACTCATTCTGGCAGCAACTTGTTGACCTCCACAGTTGCCTGATCCCTATGATTGGGTGGAACATCCGGGATCCAGTTGAGAACAAAGGGTGGAAGAGAAAAGGGTATGACATAACCTATGGTAATAATTCTTTGTACCCACTTGCTTGAGTGATACCTAGCCAGGCTTCTGGATACAAAGAAATGCGACTCCCAACTGGCCCCAGAGAAGCACAGTCGGGCCCCACATCGGGAGCGCTGGTAAGGCCGGCCCCGAAAGGAATCGCGACCTCCCTAGTTTTGCGGACCGCTCCTGCCTCTAAGGCAACATATACCATTTCCTCCTCCTGCTCTGCCTCTGAAGGAGGAGTCACCCTGTGCATCCTGGAAAAACCTCTGGGACTTGTTGAACCACAAAGGGTATGGTCTAGAGGGAACAGTAAAACATACGCGCACGTCAGAGAATGTTTTTCCTTCTTGCTCACAAAGGGTGAGAGTGTCCTTTACCTTGAGTCCAAAAATTAAGGAACCGTCAAAGGGGGCATTGGTAAAGGTAGACTTGAACGGTTCCGCAAAGCTACACAAATGCATACAGGAATGACACCTTAGGGAAATTCCTGAACCCGCTGCTCTACTCGCTCCATTGGCTGCATATGAAATAAGCTGCATGGAAGAGTAGACGATAAGAGTTCAAGGTGGACAACTGAGCAGACACCTTGTCAGGGACTCCCTCAGTACATGTACCTTGTAGAGAATCTTGTAACTCTTTAAGAAGATCTCTCTGAAGTGAGTAAGGTAGTTCCCTTATCTGTCCATCATTCGAGACTCCTTATTCGGTGGATGAACAGAAGAATAAGTCTCAGCTAGCGACTTCTTAGTGGCCGCCACCACCACCATGGCATCTACAGGAACACCTTTACACAAAAAATCCTTTTCTGGTGGTGCAGAAAGAAACTTATTTGGTCTCCTGGGGACTGGCTCCATGGCATCAGGAGTATCCCACACCTTCCAATTAACTAGCTCCATCAGTTCGTCGAAAGGTGGAGCACCCAAGAGGCTGAAGGTTGAGACCCAAAAGCCTTCAGGTACACAGACTCCTCATCAGAAGGGGTGACAGTGGGCCAGCCGCACCTCTGTTTAAGGATCTCCAGGATGTCTATGAAGGAAACGTCATCAGAGGATGACTTGGGGGACCCTTCTGACTCCTCAAGGTCAGTGTCAGAGCTCAGAGGCTCATCCTGGGAGTCTACATGCTTCCTCTTATATGTTCTCTTCCATGGAGGCTCCTCAGAAGGATATTCCAGGGAGGTCTCGGAAGAGTGGGGACCACCAGCCGTTGGCTCCTGAGGCTGAGGATCTCTGCTGTCCAAGGAGTTAGTAGGAGCTGAGACAGAAGTAGGTGCCTTAGGGGGAAGAGTGTTGGTACGTTTGGTAGGAGCTGACGATCTGGACAGCTCACTCCTTTTCATCTCGAACACCAACCTCTCTGGCTCTGAAGACCTTCCTGGCTCCAAGGGGGCCGAGAATGTCATCGGCTCCAGAGCCATCGACTCCGAGATAGACATAGGATCCGAACTCACCCTAGCCAACGCGCCAAGAGGAAGACTCGGAAACGAAGTCCAGTTCCAAGCATCCCTGTTGGGGCAGACTGGGGAGCTTCGGCTCCTAGACACTACGGACGGCGCTGAGTGTGTTGGAGCAGAACTCAGCTCTGAAACAGCCACAGGGGGAGCTGGAGCTGAAGGTTCCACTAGTGGTACCAAACACTCCGGCTCTGAAAGACCAGCATGGCTTGGAGAAGGAATGATCAAAGGGAGCTTAACGGACTCAAGTGGCTTCGGAACTGACTGGGTCAAAGCCAACAACAATTTAGGTAAGGCAGATGACTTCAACAGTCTCAGCATACCCTCTCAACATTTTCTTCTGATAAGCTCCTGGAAGACCTGGATGACAGAGTAGGAGAGCGGGATCTCTACAGTATTGCAGACTTCAATATAGAGGAGAATGGTAGAGGATCCGTAGACTGACTCCGTGAAATGGTCTCAGCAGTCGGCACCAAAATACTTGGAACTGACCCTGTAATCACAGTACTGCTCTCATTCGGCCCTGAACTCTGTGGAGCTGATGAGACAGTGGACTTGTCTGATTTGGTGATTTTAAGAGGTGGCTCCAAGACACCAGCCGGTGCCGGGGAGGGCCTTTTAGAAGACTCAGACTTTCCCTTTGTAGATTTGGAAGAGGAGGAAGAGCTAGACAGATCTTCCTCAAAGGAAGGTTTAAGAAGACCTTTTAGGATGAGCTTGTTGGTCCTCTCTTGCAACACCCTAGGACTGAAAGCGTGGCAAAATAAGCAAGTCTCCTGTAAATGGATGGCCCTCAAACAGTAAACGCAATTACTGTGGCCATCCATTATGGACATCTTCTGTGAGCATTTAATACATATCTTAAAGCCAGATGGATTATGATCCTTACTCTCTTTAGACATTCTCACAGAGATGAACACACATACACACAGAGAAGAAGGAAAAGAAGGACAAGGTACTCTAATTTAAATGGGCCTAGCCCTGCAGGAAAGAGAAAGACACCATGAGAACTAGGTCCTCTAACTTAAACAGGCCTTGCCTGGGCAGAAAGGGAAACGTTGAAACTAGGTCTTCTAACTAAAACAGACCTAGAGAGTTACATTAAGCAGAGAATTTCACACACTCGAACAGGAATACTAACAAGGGAAACAGAACGTAGTTCTGTTAACAACAGTAACCAATGAAACAAGTGGGGATTTGCAAAAAACTCAGACTTATGTCTAAGGAATAACAGAACCTCATTCTGTTAACAACGATAACAATGTAACAAGCGGAAACCGCCAAAAAACTAGACTTATGCCTAACAGCACACAGTCTAACAGAGCGCAAAAGGTGCCTAGAAATACTAAGTCTATTAAGAAATGAAAACCAGCACACAGGATACCAATACTAAGAATTCAAAATGGCCAAAAGGCCAGGGATTGCACTAAATGGCGCAATTATAAGACTAACTATTGTAATAGCAAACTACGCTGTGACTAAACAATAATACAGTAACAGTTTTTCTGTTTTAAACTAAAACAGTCCCAAAATATTTAGAATAAATTTAAGTAAATGCAAAACTTAGCCAGAGCCAGAGAAGCACAACCAAACTCATTGATGCAGCAAACAAGATCTGGGGATTGTACTGGTGCACCATGGGATACCTACCTAGCCACGAGCCAACTAGAAGACTTCCAGCTTGTAAATAGGCTGAGTTGGAGCCGAGGATCAGCTCCGATCTCATATGTAAGAATGAAGGTGAGACAGGACTACAGAACATCTGTTATTATGAAGCTTTAAAGAAGTTTGACAGAAATATTCAGCTTTCAGCAAGAATATTATTTATGGGTGGGGACTTGGCCTGATTTCAACAAAAGAGTAGATTTCTGACTATATATATATAAAAAATATATATATATATATATATATATATATATATATATATATATATATATATATATATATATATATATATATATATATATATATATATATATATATACATACACACACACACACACACACACACACACAAGAATGTTCGGCATGTAAGATGAGACTTCAATAGTAGGAACTCAGAAAGAGCTTAAAATTTATTCTCCAAGGTAAAAGAAGGTATAGTTGTGTACATGTACTATAAATGTAGATGCTCAAGTGCATTTACTACTGTAGTCATAACTTGTGGGTTATCCCTGCTGGGTAGCTCTTGGTCGGCCCGAATACCAGAGTCAAGCTTTACCCCTGTGCTGGCTGCTGTCACCTGTGGACTGACATCAGTTCATCAGTGGTATAAAAGAGAGTAGCTGGCACCATTACATCAGTTTTTCTTGCCCTAACCTGTAGGAGCCCCTTGAAGAAAATGTTATAAAGAGCCCCTGGCAGCCCAAGGCCACAAGAATGAGAGTTAATCTCCAAAAAGGATAATATTAAGGGGAAGGTGGGAGGGAAAATAGGACTGCAATAGTAAATACACTCAAACATCTACATTTATAGTAAGTGTACACAACTGTACTATATTCTTCATGTTTCAGTGATGCAGTCATCACTTGTGGGAGGATTCCCAAAGCTGAGTAAGTAGAGGATGGAAGTAAGAAATTCCTAGGATTAAGCTAGCATGCCTTGCAGGACTGCAAAGGCAAAGCCTGCCCGAGCCCTGGAGAACAGAGGCAGGTGGTAGTGTTTGGTGAAGGTGTAGACCGAAGTCCAAGTGGCAGCTTACAGGATGTCCCTAGTGGGTACTCCCTCTAAGGAAGGCAGTGGAAGCAGAAGCTGCCCTAGTGGAATGAGTTCTGATAGATTTAGGAGGAGCTATTCCATGCAAAGTGCAGCAGAACTGTATGCCATGAGATATCCATTTTGAAATGGTCTGTTTGGAGATAGGTGTCCCCTCTTTCCCTGGGACAAAGCCAACCAACAGTTGATCCATCTTCCTAATGGACTTTGTTCTACCCAGGTAGTATCTTAACTGTCTGTGCACATCCATTGTGTGCAGAATTCTCTCCCCTTTATTCTGACGGTTTGGAAAAAAAGGTGTGGAGATGTATATATAGCCTGGTTTAGGGTCACATCTTATACTACCTTTGGCATGAATGAGGGATTAGTCTTAAGAGACACCCTGTCTGCATGGAAGATAATGAAGGGTTCATTGGCTATGAGTGCATGAAGTTCTGACACCCTTCTACTGAAGTAATAGCCAAAAGGAAGGCAGTCTTCCAGGAAAGGTGTTTTAGGTCTGTTGATGCAGCTGGTTCGAAGGGAGGCAATGTCAGTTTTTCTAAGACATACTTCAGGTCCCAGGCTGGAGTGGGTGCCCCTTTAGGGGGCCTAATGTTAGATACACCTCTGAAAATTGCTTAATCAAAGGGAGAGAGAAGACAGGCTGTTCGGCATGAAAGTGTGCTGAAATGGCTGAGGTGTGGATTTTAATGGAGGAAAAGGAGAGGCCCTTGTTACGCAGCTCTGCTAGGTAGTCCAGAATAAGTGGGAGGGAATGCTGGGAGCTGCTGTGACCTTTTGATAGGCACCGGGAGTTGAATCTTTTCCATTTCTCTGAGTAAGATTTCCTAGTGCTGGGCCTTCTCAGTGGTGGATTTAGGCATGGGCGCAGGGGTGCCCCGCCCCCTTTTTGTCCATTACAAACTCTGTTCTTCATTTTTTTTAAATCTGCAAATGTACCCTTTTCAAGTTACGTTTTTTTTTTTTTGAGCTGTCATGGAGACAATTTATATGGTAGTACCGTACCGTACATTTCTTCACTTTAGGTTCCTTTTCCTCAGAATGACCAATCAATGCTGTCAAAAATCATGCCTAACTCAAATACATTGGAGAAGCGATTGGAGTTTGCAGAGTCAGGTGATTTTATAATATCAACTGCACCTCCAAATATATCACTATTGTAGCTGAGTTAGGCGTGTTTTGGTAATAGCTTCAGAGAATCGTTGTGAGAAAGCAGTTGAAGAATAAATTCTATTTAAAGTCAACTGTGTAGAGTTCTGAACTCCAGCACCAACCTGGTTGGCAAGTCTGTGAGACTGAGGTATACATTTTTCTTTTTAATTTTTGGTTGTACCAAAGAGCCTCAGTTAAATTACTCAATTTTATTTATTGTAAGTCTGAATTTTTGTCAGGTATCATGTGCCATATTATGCCTTAAGAGTAGAAAAGAAACACGGTTTAGGGCTAGATCATCTGATGTAACTTGTTCAGCTCAAGTTTCCGTTATTCACTCCCGGTGAGGAGTAGAATTGGAGAATCGAACATTTTAATTTTATTTGCTTGCTTAGTGGTTTTAAACTTTAGGTTCAGTAACTTCGTCTTGCAAGTAAAGTGTCTTCACTTTGCCTGCCTCCAGTGCTTAATCTCCTCAGAATTTAAAAGCGGGAACTTTACATTCACCCTTAAAATGCCCATCAGTTAGCCCATTCCCTCAGCAGCCACTGAACCTTTAAAGATCTGAATGACTGGAGCTTCACCACTAAATTGTTTGTCATTAATTACTGACTGCACTCACTAATCATTTGCCATAAAACCACAGTTTTGATTAGGGCCAGAGCAGCAATATGAAGATCTGGACACTGTGCGAACTTCCTGACAGCTGACAGGTATGAGAGAACTAGGTCATTATCAAGGCCCTGAGGGTGCCCCCTGTGTTGAGGAAGTAGAGGGGCATCAAAGCATCTTCTCCTTTTTCATTTATTTACCTGCATTCAGGGGCATTTAGGGTGTTTGTATATGATAATCTGATTAAGTCTGTTTGTGTGGGACTCCCACCACTGCTGTGTACTGAAGGCCTACTTATGCCTATTTACTGTAGCAGTTTTGCATGGCAGGTTTGCTATCTTCAAATTGTGTCATTAAGATGAGCAAACATCTTCTATCAGCTTCAGCTAGGATGCTTTCAACAGGGTTAAAATGTGTTTACTGCATACTTATAAAAAGCACTTTTTATACGGTAATATGACATTATATTATTTACCAGGGATAATTATTACATAAAATATAGCCATTACATGAAGCAGTACATGCAACACAAATCTTCTTTCTGTATGGAACATCGTGAAACATGCTTCTAAGACTCAGAGCAGATATATTTATTTCTGATAATGAAACAAGTGTAAGAGGTAAGGAGAGGAGAAGAGCCTATCGTGTATGTGTGTGTGTATTCTGCTGCTGAAAATGAAAGAATAAAATCCATTCCAACAGTAGCAATGAATAGAATCACTGATACATTTTATAAAATAAGTGCTGCTCACATGTAAATTTAGCCAGATAAGGAGCCAACGCAGTAAACAAACCAAAAGGATGTTCGGTATTTTCGGAGCTCAGTTCTGTTTTGCAAACTGCAAAGTTGTAGAAACAGAGAGCAGGAGGGTGGAGAAGTGAACTGAATGCACTGTCTATCTGCAGGTATCGGTTTCTCTCTCTCTGTAAACATATGTACCCATGTCTGTGTGTTTATATATATTAGTGCACACTACACACCTTATGTCCGTCAGACACTACAGACAAGATGATGTCTAATCCTGTAGCATCACCAAGTTATCAGCAACACATGACGTCAGAGCAAAAGAGAAAACACTGCTTTAAGTGGCATGGTCCTCTCACTGTATTTATTGAGTACACCACGTTTTCTCTAAAGTTTAGTACTCTGTAAACAAAAGTTTGCACCCACTCATAAACTCAAAGATTTTGAAAGCTGTTACACCTCCGGTTTTGTCTTAACACTGTTAAAACGCAGTATGGGTGCCTCTGCTAAGCTTCCTCTGTTACTGGCATGTTTTATTTTAATGGTGTATCACTGAAATCCCTTCAGCTGTTTTGCAGCTTTACCACTACATGAAGCAAGTTTGCTTCCATTTAACAAGCTGGAATCTTCCATCCAAATGTAAGATATGGAGAAGAAAAAAGTAAAACACCACGGGTGATATTTGAAAGCAAAACTCCAATGACCCTCATTACTAGGAATGTTCCTCATTTGAATCTTAGAAAGTCCACGCTCCTCGCGTTTCTTAAAAAGATATCCACAGCAAATAATAGTGGATCAAAATAATTCATCAGAACCTTATAAAGTAATGCAGTTAACCATCCCTTGAGCTTTCTAAGCTGAAGTTATTAGTAAGCTGTTAATACGTGCTCCACATTTTAACAATTTGTTCTAAGTTATGACAAGTAGTGTTCCACATAGAGGAGATGGAAGGTAGACATATATTTAAAAATATATATTTTTTGGCTCAGTGTTGCATTAATTGGGTAAACATGAGAAAGATATTACAAGTAGGTTCTGTTTTAAACAGGTAGAAATTCTTTACAATATGATTTACTTGTGATACTAAAATGACATTTCCCGAAAAAGAACACATTAAATATTAATTTATTTAAATTAATATTTGAAATCTAAATGCATTGACACTCATAATCAAATTTTAGTCGCCCAAGGCTGTGCTCCTTTGAACTGAAACGTAAAAATTTAGAATGAATTGGCATTTAAATGAAATAAAATGAATGAATACAATGATGTCTTCATATTAAAGATGGAAGACATCAAATGAGATTTTGACATTTTTTTATGTTAATCATATACCTAGCCTGGTAAAAAACACATTTTAGATTATTTAAATAGATAATTCTGTTCAAGTGGCCAGGCATAGAACAACCCATTGGAGAAATAAGGCATTGTTTAATGAAGTTAATTAGCAAATAATTAAATTAAGACACAATATAATTTAATGATATGTCCGAAATGTAGTTTGACATAGCATCATAATAGATACATGGGTAAGAAGTAGGCCTTCGGTACGCAGACTATTATAAGCCTAGCGAACACAAAAGTAAATGCATCCCTCCAGCCACATGGCAAGAAATGATGGACCATGGGAGAACTTATGGCTGCCCATCTAAATGCAGAGCTTACAGACTTCCAACAACCTCCAAACGTTAACAGCGAGTAAAAACTCCGCAGACCCGAGCCCATGCCCAATCACCTGAAAACCCATTGAGTGGGCAGGAAGGTGGTGGCATTCGCAACCAAAGGTTTGAATGGTGACTGAACTATTAAACTAAAGAATCACTTTTCCCCCTAAAAATCTGAGGACATTTGCAATTTTTTTCTTTAGGACACAACTGCCCAAAGAGGGATATGTGGTAACCCTCCGTTAACCAGGATAATATTCTGTTCCACAGGGATGTCTTACAAGAGCACTGATTCTTCCTCTGCACCAACTGCCACATATGATTTTCAAATTACTCTGGTTTATTTCCTAAATATTAGATTAATTTATTTATCAAATGTTTCTTCTTAATAAAACAAACCAATGTTTTAACAATGTTAATTCCTATATGAGATCATTTAGTGGACAGTTAATAAAACAGAGTTTGTGTGAGTTGTGATGCTACTGTTTTTGATGCACTTGGTGTTTTGTTTCAGCATGACCCATATATTTAGGCTTTTGTATACATTTTACCACAATAAAAGAACTTCAAATTGCTTAAGCCATACTATACATCTGAAAGGTAGTCTCAGGTGAAAAAAAACAGTGAGAGTTACCAAGTCAGGAAGCAACCAGCACCGATACGTATACTGCTGTAACAGAATCCGTGCTTCTTGATGTTTCAGTCGGTTTCAAATCGGCGATGGGTGAAATGGGGAAAACCATGAAGGGATATCCCCGCCAAATTATAGCAGGCATGCAACCACAGCAACAAAACACTATGAAACTAAAATTAAAGTGTGTTAATTTGATTGCTTGGATGCTTGGCGTGCTAGTCTACTTTAACATATTTGTCCAGTGCTTGTTTGGTGTGCTTGGTCAAATTGTTGTGATTGTATTCTAATGCATTATGCTTGGATGTGTGCAATTATTATTAGTCAAGCTGGAGTAACCAAACTGTACATATTTCCACTGTCTAGAGACAGATCTTACTTTGCATTTTTTTGTTTAACATTTGGGTGCGTTTCAAGGTTTTTAGGCAGCTTTGAAATGCTTATAGTGTTATCATTTTGTTCTAAAATGAATGTAGTGGTTAAATCGTTTACGTGGGTGGGAGTTGTGCTTCCTGTAGGTAATTGTCACAGATTTGGGCTAAGTGTTTGCGGACCTGTCACTTTCAGTGCAATCTGTGGCAAAGGAAAGATTTCGAGAGTCTGCCTGGTTAAGTTGAGTAAAATTTTAAGCTGATATTCCGCATGTTGCTAGTTGAGCTAAAACTACTGTTAGAAAGCAGAACAAGCTGATCACGACATAAAACTTATTACAGGTTGTTTAAATTGGGATGGGTCTTTAGGGGGGAAAAAAGCAGGCTTGTATTTAGATTTTGTTATTTCTGTATTACTAGCTGTAGTGAGACGTTACTGTCTGTGGCGTTTGATTTAGTGTTTTGATCACATATGAATGTAGTTGATCAAAGGTTACAGCAAAATTCTGGCAAGCTTTTTCTGGAATTCGCAGACACTATTGGGAGAATCCAACTACAGCAGTTATGTTGACCATTTGGAAATGCTGATTTATAATAGATTTGGACAAAAAGGCCTGCATCTGTTTTTTAATGGTTTGCATCTTTTAAGTTGTGAACAGTGTGCTGGTCATGTCCGAAGAGCTTTGTAATTTTATTTTTATATTTTAAGTATTGTAGTAAGTGAAGCATATAGTTTCTTGCATCATTTTCATACAACATTGAAAGGACTTCTAACCTAACTGGTTGATAGCAAACATGTATTAAGTATGTGCTATGGTTCCTAAAACGCGCACACACACACACACACACACACACACACACACACACACACACACACACACACACACACACACACACACACAGACAAACACACACAGACACACACACACATTGTAAGCAAACCATTTAAAAACTCTTGAGTCTTTAAAACATGTACAAACAGATTATAAATCAACATGTAAGAACTTATTTACAATATCACAGCTAGTTTGCTTAAATGACTAAAGGTGCTACTGCATGACTACAGTGATTTTTTTTTTGCTCCGTAACAACTTGCTTCATGGGCAGCCTCCCCCTTTGCCTCAGTCCCAACTACGGCTTTGTTTTCTTTTATTTGATGGCAAAAAATTATCTGCAAACATATTAACAGTGTCTTTAGGGTTAGATTGGACAGCAGTGTTATGCATGACTTGAGGGTATTACTGATTATTATTTGTTAATCATTTGATGTAATTAATCAAAGAAGGATTTGTGATTGACTATCCGTGCTGATTTTCTTTATATCGATGTTCAGATTTTTGCATACCTTTTTCATAGGTTGGTACTAGGCTATCAGCCCTAGGGCCTACACAAGCCTAGCCATAACAATTCCCTGGATATTTCTTCCCACAATATTTATAGGTTCATAGGTTGGTACTAGGCTATCGGACCTAGGGCCTATACAAGCCTAGCCATAACAATTCCCTGAATATTTCATCCCACAATATTTACTTCCCTGGACCCCTGTCTAATAGGATGACTGACGTAATCCTTGGGGTGAATTCCCCATCTCCCATCCATTCGTCAAGGTTCCTTTTGAAGAGGGCCAAAGAGGTGCTCTGCTTGACATGTAGGGGCAGTCTATTCCAGACTATGGGGAGTCTCTGGGTCAGGAACCTATCCCTCCAGCATGTTTTCTTCATTGTGATGACAAGGTTTAGATCCCTGGAGCGTGTAGCTCTGAGGTATTGGGATTTCTTTAAGTGGAGCATGTCCAACAGCTCAGGGTTTGACATGGCCTTGTATGTTAAGCAGAGATCGCCTCTGAGTTGATGATATGTCACAGAGTATACTATACTAGCTGGAGTTTTTTCACACAGTCAGTATAGGGCATCTGCTTTAGGCCTGTGATTCTTTTAGTGAGGTACTTCTGCGGCCTTTCCAGCTATTGCAGATGTCTTGTGAGGTACATACCAAATGGGGAGTTGTACTCTATAATGGACCTAATGAGGGATGAGTACAGTGGGTCAATGACCTTCTTTTTTCTGGATGAAAAGCCCTTAGTGATGAGGCAAAGTCTTTTATGAGTAGATTTTGATTTATTATACAGTTAATAGGCTTGGTTAGCTTAATTAATTAATTAATTTTGTGCTGATTGCAGTATTTCTTACACTGGAGTAAAATTCATGTGATAGCTGAGTGTTTATGGGGGCTGACAATTTTTCATTTGAATTTTGACAGCTCATCAGTTTTAACAGGTTTCTCTTTTTAAAGTCATTGTTTTCACTGGTTTGCAGTGCATTAAGCATATCTATTTCCTAATACCCCACTCAGACACTCAACAATCTTAAAAGCATGTATAAATCCCTGTTGAACACACTGGATATAGTACAGTTGTGTACACTTACCATAAATGTAGATGTTCGAGTGTATTCACTGTTGTAGTCATTACACTTGCATTATCCTGCTGGCAGGCTACCCTCAGTTGGCCTGAGTTCCAAAGTCTAGGTCCGGAATCGGTTGCTGTCACCTCTTCCCTGACGTCAGTGCACCAGGGGTATAAAAGATGCAGCCGATGCCATTTTCTTCAGTTTTTCTTGCTCCAGATGTCAGGTGCCCCCAAAAGGGTAGGCTAAAAGTATGCCAATAAAACATGCATGCACCAAAATATATATGTTATACCTTCATCTACAAGCAAATACACCACAGAGGTTGTATAGATTAGACAAGTGCAGATAAGTTCCAGCAAAGATAAGGGGGATGGAGGGTGGGTAACCTGGACTGCAACAGCGAATTCACTCAAACATCTACATTTATGGTAAGTGCACACAACTGTACTATGTTCTTTGTGTTTCACTGTTGCAGTCAGTACACTTGGGTTGAATCCCAAAGCTATGGTTGGGAGGCTGGAGCTAAATAGCATTAGGAGCGGCTATGAGGCCCTGCAAAACTGCAGTGGCAAAGCCTGCCCTGGATTTAGAGTAGAGTGGTAAAGGATAGTGCTTTGTAAAGGTGTGCACTGAACTCCAGGTAGCAGCCTCTAAAATGTCTTTGGTTGGTACTCCCCTGAGGAAGGCTGCTGAAGTGGCTGCTGCTCTGGTTGATAGTGGCCTAATGCCCTTAGGCACTGGCTTGCCATGTTGTGAATAGCAGAAACGAATGCGGTGGCCTATCCACTTTGAAATAGTCTGCTTAGAGATAGCCTTTCCTTGTGATCCTGCAGCATATGCCACTAGTAGTTGCTCAGTCTTTCTGAAAGTTTTGGTTCTGTTCAAATAGAAGCATAGCTGTCTGTGTATGTCCAAAGAATGCAGAATTCTCTCCCCCTTATTCTGTGGGTTTGGAGAAAAAGTAGGCAGATGAATAGTTTGGTTAAGGGCCACACTGGACACTACCTTAGGCATAAATGTCGGGCTGGTCCTCAGAGAAACCCTGTCTGGATAAAAAATGATAAAAGGTTCCACAGCCATGAGTGCCTGTAGCTCTGACACTCGTCTTGCAGAGGTTATTGCTAGGAGCAGAGTTGTTTTCCAAGATAAAAATTTGATATCAGCTGTAGCGGCTGGCTCAAAAGGGGCAAAGTGAGTTTTTCCAAAACATAACTGAAGTCCCATGCAGGTAGTGGTAATCTCCTTGGAGGCCTTACGTTTTTGGCTCCTCTGAGGTAATGCCTTAACAAAGGATGAGAAAAGATTGATGGCTCTGTATTGTAATGAGCCGAAATGGCAGAGGCATGAATTTTAATTGATGAAAAGGATAGGCCATTGTCCAGCATCTCAGTTAAGTATTGCAAAATCTGAGGAATATTTGGTACTGCTGTGTCAATTCCTTGTGCCTGGTTCCAGGCACAGAATCTCTTCCATTTTAACAGCATAAGATTTTCTAGTACTAGGCCACCTGGCCTCCAAAATGACATCCATCACCGCTTTAGTGAGAGTTGTGTTTTGTATGACTACATTATCCGCTATGCTGCCAGATTTAAGGTCTTGAGTTGGCTGTGCAGCATCTGATTGTTTTGTTGGGACAGTAGATGAGGTATTTGAGGTAAGGTCCAGGCTGGGAATTGAGACAAGTTCCTTAGGATTGGATACCAGTACTGGCGGGGCCAGTCTGGGGCAATCAGTATAATTTCTGGCTTATCTTGTCTGACCTTGAGGAGTACCTTGGGGAGGAGAGGCAGAGGAGGAAAGGCATATACTGTTAAGTTTTTCCAGCTGAAAGATAGGGCATCCACTTTCCATGCTTGTCTGTGATAAGTCCTTTTGCAGAATCTCTTTAGTTGGCAGTTGTGAGGAGAGGCAAATAGGTCTATGTCCGGGCATCCCCATTTCCTTGTTATCATGTTGAAGACTTGTGGATCCAATTTCCACTCTTGGGGATCCATGAGGTTTCTGCTTAGTTCGTCTGCCAGAGTATTTATCTTTCCTGGCAGGAATTGTGCCTGCAGATGTACTAAGTCAATGCTGTGTCCTACAAAGTCATGGCTAGTCTGCAGAGGGGGTAAGAATGAGTGCCTCCCTGCTTGTTTATATACCACATGACCATGGTATTG
Source organism: Protopterus annectens (assembly GCF_019279795.1). Taxonomy (NCBI): domain Eukaryota; kingdom Metazoa; phylum Chordata; order Ceratodontiformes; family Protopteridae; genus Protopterus; species Protopterus annectens. Next base: position 1,607,742,503 of record NC_056737.1, read on the forward strand.
TCTGTCTTTATCAGTAGTTGTCACGGATGAAGTAGGTCCTTGAAGGTTGTCAGGGCATTCTGAACAGCTAGCATCTCTTTTTGACTGATATGTAGATGCATTTGGTTGGCGGACCATGTGCCTTGAATACATTTTCCTGCCATGTGGGCCCCCCAGGCATAATCTGATGCATCCGTTGTTAATGTCTGCCTGGCTGGGGGTAAGGTGAATGGCTGTCCTTTGTTCTGGTGACAGGCCTTCGCCCACCATCGAAACTCCTGTTGCAGGCAGGGAATGACAGTAATTACTGTTTCCAGGCTGTGGCAATGCTGAGTCCAAACACTTTTTAGGTACCACTGAAGTTTCCTCATATGCAGTCTTGCATATGGAATTAGTAGAATGCAGGATGCCATGAAGCCCAAAGCCTGCAGTATTTTTCTTGCAGATAACTGGGCCTTTCTTGCTAACAGTTTGAAATAGGTAGTCAGTTGCCTTTGTTTGTCTGGTGTGAGATAAGTCATCTGGGCAGTTGTATTTAAGCTTGCACCCAGGAATATTATCTCTTGAGAGGGTACTAGTTTTGATTTCTGTTCGTTGACTGTGTACCCTAGGCATGGTAGTAATCTCTTTACAAACGCCATATGCTGTAGTAGAATGTCCTTGTTCTCTGCTTAAATGAGGCAGTCGTCCAAGTAAGGCTATATCTGTATTCCTCTTTGTCTGCAGAATGCAATTACTGGTGCCAGACACTTTGTGAAGACCCTGGGCACAGTAGATAAGCCAAAGGGCAGTGCAGAGAATTGGTAGTGCATTGAGCCAGCTTGGAATCTGAGGTATCTGCTGCATGTTTGTCTGACTGGGACATGCAGGTATGCTTCTTTTAGGTCTAAAATCACAAGCCAAGCCTTCTTGCCCAGCATGGGCAGAAGCTGCTGTAAAGTCAACATTTTGAATTTTGGTATATCCAGATATGTGTTTAGAATAGATAGGTCCAGTATTGGTCTCCAGGCTTTGTCCTTTCTGGGTACCAAGAACAGTCTTGAATAAAATCCTTGTCCCTGCTCTTGCTCTGGTACTTGCTGAATGGCCCTCATGTCCATGAGGGATGAGACTTATTTTTGTGCCTCTGCCCATTGTTTTTTTGGCAGGTCTGCCCAACCGTTTGCCCTTGGCAGGGTATAAAAGTGAAACTTGTAGCCCTGTGACACTATGTCTAAGACCCATTTGTCCTGGGTAATTATGTGCCAATTTTGAGAAAAAAGTGCTAGTTTTCCCCTTAAAGGTGCTGCCAGAAGATAAGTGCTTGGCGCAGGCAGGGGGAATTCATTGGGACTGTTTCCTGTAAGGCTGTGATTTGTCTTCTGGCTAAATTCAGATGGTCATGAACTTGGAAAACATTGAACTAAAAACAATTCAAGTTTCATTGAACTTTGACTTGAGAAAGAAGACAACCAACATTGGCGTTTTTGAACTGGAGACCAGCATTGCCTCCCCTTCATTCACTCACTCCAGAATTTGTTGAAAGGAGAGAAAAGGTACAGTAGGAGTTTTGTTAAAGAAAATTAGAGTACTTACATATTATCGCAACCACATTTTCGCAGTAATACCGCTCACTTCCTGGTGTGTCAGTTTAACTATAAGTACATACAGAATCACACTGACAATGTTAACTTTATTAAAAATCATTGTTTAAGTAGGAAAGACAGTATAACATGTAAGGAATGACTGCTTGTTTCAAGCTCTGCCGTTTCCCCAACATCATGTCACTGGAATACATTTTCCACAGCAGTTATGTTTAACACACATTCCATATCTCAAGCCGCGAGCCGCTAAATGTAATAGACTCACATGCTGACAGTTGTCCACTTATCTACTTCTTCTTGACAGCTAGAACAAAAAAAAAAAAGAAAATGACCAAAAAAATAAACCTGTCAAACTTTGCAGCATACAGTTTATAATAAGGGTGATGGCAGGGAATGTGGTGACAAGCCTTAACCCTTTTATTCTTTACTGGTACCGTTATCAGTGCTGACATGTGAGTACATTCCGAAAGCTTATCAGTGCATTACCGAAGTATACCAAAAACATGATCTGCACCACTTTCCATGATACCCCTGCCTAAAACAACCTTTCAATGTGAAGGAAAACACACTTATTGACATAACAGCAGCATCAATGTTTACATCTGCGCATGGGGAAACGAGCAGTATTATCGCAAAAAAAATTAGTTGTGCTTAAACCCAGAGAGAGAACAGTAAACAATCCAAAAACATAATGGTCAGCTAAGGAAAGTTTTATTAGTTTACTTTGTTATTTGGTACATCAATTAAATGAAGCTTTTACTAATTTATCCAAAGATGTGTCTGTGGTATATATTTTATGTTTCATAACAACAAAGTAGATTTCACTGTGGTTATTTCCACCTTCAGTGGGATTCTTTACAGGTTTATAACAGTCCATATGCCCACTATGCCATGGAAGGAGAATGTGAGTGGTTATGGTCAACAAATCTTTTCCAGGCATGCATTGAATATAGATGTGCTGAGTGCTGCACAGGAATTACTTTTTTCTGCTACCACATACACAGCAAAATCATGTGTAACTGAATGTACAGTGATGTCTCTCCAGATGTGAAGTCAGAGCTTCTTAAGGTGATCTTTTCACAACCACCAAACCAAGTGTCCCACTTTCTTGCATCCACCGCAGTAGTCAACTAACCAGACTGCGCCTCCCCCTTCTGCAAATTCCTGGATCCGCCACTGCTTCTGGCTTCCTTAATAATGTCTAGGACCTGCTTGCTCAACTGTGGGTTATCCCTGGTCCCTGGGGGATAACCCACAGTTGAGCAAGCAGGTCCTAGACATTATTAAGGAAGCCAAAAGGCCCACTACCAGGAAATCCTTAATAATGTCTAGGACCTGCTTGCTCAACTGTGGGTTATCCCCGGTCCCTGGGAGATAAGCCATGCAGAAAGTTTGAAAGTGCGCAGGGAGCTGCTGTGACCTTTTGACAGGCACCAGGAGTTGAATCTTTTCCATTTCTCTGAGTAAGATTTCCTGGTGCAGGGCCTTCTGGCTTCCTTAATAATGTCTCGGACCTGCATGCTCAACTGTGGGTTATCCCCGGTCCCTGGGGGATAAGCCATGCAGAAAGTTTGAGTGTGTGCAGGTTTGGATGCAGAATGTCCCCTCTGGCTTGTGCAGGAGGTCTGCAGTTAAAGGCAGGGGTCTGTAAGTCTCCTTGGTCAGGCCGAGCAGCAAGGGGTACCAATGCTGCCTGGGCCAATCTGGTGCTACACGGATATCTTTTGGTCCTTCCTGCCTTATTTTGAGCACTATCCTTGAGATTAAGGGCAGGGGGGATGCATAAATGAAGAGATTGGTCCATTGGAATGAGAGAGCATCCACTTCCCAAGCTAGGGGGTGGAACTCCCTGGTGCAGAATTTGTGCAGCTGATTGTTGTGTTGTGAGGCGAAGAGGTCCACATCTGGTGTCCCCTGGGCCTGGGTAATTTGGAGGAATGTCCCGTTTTGGAGTTTCCACTCATGGGGGTTCTAAGTAGTTTCTGCTTAGATGGCCTGTTAGGGTGTTGTTTACTCCTGGGATGTACTGGGCTATCAGGCATAGGCCCAAGGAGGAGGCTGTCTTGCCAGAGGTTCATGGCTAGACGGTAGAGAAGGTAGGAGTGCCCCCCCCCCAGATTCCTCTGCATCAGAATCCTCAAAGGAGGTGAGAGGTTGTTGTTCATCATCTGAATCCAGGTAGTCTGAAATTTCAGAATCCGGCTCTGTGTGAACTTCAGGGGAAGTATCCCTCTTTCTTTTAGAAAGAGTGGTATGGCTACCCCTGATAAAAGTGATGAGGTCCTCTGCCATTTTCAGTAACTGTGTCTGAGGCAGTGGAGGAAGAGTAAGAAGGTGACTAGAGACTGTTTTCTTTGGGGTGGTCTTGCTTTTAGACCTTAGTAAATCTGTTTATCATTGGGATGTGGTAGTCATAGGCAAAGACATCAGTTTTTGCCTTGAATCGGTTGTTAAAAAAAGAACCTCCTTGGAAGCCAGATCCAACCAAGGGATCGGATGATGAAGTATTCGCTGGCGGCATACTGGACTCCGAAAGGGTCTCAGTATAGGCCTGCAAAGGAAATGCGTCAGGCATCAGGGGCTGCAAATGCGCCTCACTGAATTCCTGAGAACTGATAACTTGAGGAACTACTTCGGAAATGCCTGGCTAAAAATTCAGCTCTACGGTGAATAGTCCTACAATTGAAAATTCAGCAGAAACTTTCCCTCTAAGCACTGGTCTTTCCCAACCCCCAATAGACAGGTTCAAGGGAGGCCTGACAGGGACAGATCAGTTAGACCACAAAACCAAGGCCAGCGAAGGACTAAGCAATGGCGCAGAACCGACAACGGGGGGACGTCGCAGTCTGGGCCTAGACAAGTAACACACAAGTTATGGAAGTCTCCGTGTGGTATTTCTTTTCCACAGCGGAGACAATTATTTACTTTTTCGGACATCGGTTAGTACAAGAAAAAGGTCCCCGGCAGGGTACTTAGCTTTAGTCATTTTTAGATTCATCTTCCACTCTGGCAATGACCGACCGGCACACACGCAAACTGCTTTTGCTTCGGGCTCTATGGCAAGAAAGACTGATGTAATGGCGCCGGCTGCTCTCCTTTATACCACTGATGACCTGACGTCAGTCCACAGGTGACAGCAGCCAGTGCAGAGGAAAAGCTTGACTATGGTATTCAGGTCAACCGAGGGCTACCCAGCAGGGATAACCCACAAGTGATGACTGCCACCGTGAAACACAAAGAACATCTAGTCTGACTAGATATAAATTGCATCTTACAGCAGTGCGTATATTTCATTTAATGCTTTGACACATATAGGTTCATAGGTTCTCATGTGTTTACTAGGCTAACAACCACAAAGACCTTTTTAAGCCTAGCCATGCAGCCCAAATCTCTGACAAGTTCTGATACCCTTGATAAGTGTAAGCATGGGCCTGGGAGATTAACCATTTACAGGTTACCTGTGTCCATTAAAGACATAGGTGCCAAACCAGGGATGAATTTCTGGTTTCCTATCCAATTGTCAAAGTTTAGTTTTAATTGGGTTAGGGAGGAACTCTGCTTCACATGGGTGGGGAGCCTGTTCCATAGATGGGGTAGTCTCTGGGATACATACCTATCTCTCCATCAGGTCATATTTATATCACAGGCAAGAATTAAGTCTTTAGAACAGGTAATTCTGGTGTTGTTTGTTTTGTGGATATGCAGGAGGTCCATCAGAGTGGAGTCAAACAATGCCCTGTATGCCAGGCGTAGATCTCCCCTCAAAAGCCTGTAGGAGACATAATACAAGGATAAGGTCTTGAGGCAGCCTGCATAAGACATTTTACTTACGCCCTGTATTTTTTTTAGTGAGGAACCTCTGTGGACATTCCATCTGTTGGATATGCCTGATTAGGTACATACCAAAGGGGGCACTGTACTCAATGATAGGTCTGATGAATCCTTAGTACAGTGGAACAATGACTTCCTTGGACTTAGATGCCATACCTTTGTTTATAAGTTGCGCAACATAGAATGATTTCCTCACCACTACAGACACGTGATGGTCAAAGGATAGCTTACCTTCTGTGTGCGCCCCTAAGTCCCTGACTACTGGGTCATCTCTAAGAGGTGTGTTGTCAATATGACAGCTACCAGGGATGGACGACATCCATAACTATTTCATATCATGCACCAATAAAAACTAAGATAAAGATGCAAGATAATGAAGAAAAACTGAGATCACTGTGCTTTCCCACTTACCTGTTAAAGAGAGAGGAATTTAAGGAATTAATTGTGGAAATGATTTGAGAGTTATTGGGGAAAGCAGAAATTTTGTCAGAAGGGATAGTTACTGAGTGCAATAAACTGAAAATGGAGTTTAAAAACATGGTAGGAATAATAAAACAAGATATGGGAAAAAAAGTAATAGGAATTATTTACAGGAACTGACAAAGGCTGAAGTATAACAGAATAAGGAGAATCTCACAGAACAAGAAAATGCAAAGTGCCAAAGGGATATAAGGGAGTATTTGGATAATATACATGAATTTATAAAGGTTGCTGTTAAGCAACTATTTTGATATCAACTCCAGAGCACAAAAGCTTTTTATCAAAATGACTTGTCACCAAACTTATGAAGCCTGTAACAAGAAAAATAACCAGAGATTACACAGGTATTTGCCTCACATCAAGAGGTTCCCTGGTTCAATTCTCACCTGGGATATATTCTGTGTGGAGTATGCATGTCCTCCCTGTGTTTACTTGGGTTTCCTACAGGTGCCCCAGTTTCCTCCCACATTCCAAAGACATGCAGTAGGTGGATTGGACACACTAAATTGGCCACAAGTGTGTGAGTGTGTGTGTGTGTGTGTGTGTGTGTGTGTGTGTGTGTGTGTGTGTGGTCCAGAAGAACTACTGTGGCAGAGCTAGCCATCCCACGATGTAAACTTTGTCTCTAGATGACTGTCACTGTTGAACTGACACCATGACCCCATGTGGAAAAATGGGGGAAAAGTGTTGTGGATGGATGCATCCTATAGAGGCATTAGATATACTTCAGAAATTTTATGAAAATCTACATAAAACAGAGGAATGTGGAAACCAAGACAAGGCACAGATGGAAATATTTATGGAAAACGTTGTATGTATGTATGCATGCATGTATTTATTTATTTATTTATTTATTTATTTATTTAATCTGTTTTTGTTTACTTGGAAAGTCCGACTGGGTAATACCCATTTTCAGCGGAGGCCAAACAGAAAAAAGCTCCATTTGTTTACATTGCATTATACTTCGTTCCAGTTAAACACACAGTGGTTACATTTCTATTTACATTTATACACATACAATAGTTACATTTATACATTCTAAAATTTTACAGAGGTAGAAGTTACTAACGAGAAAGCCCAGGTGCAGCTTAGTGGCTTGTACAGGCAGCAGTTATGTATAAAAATTGTTTTGTCATTTCAGTAAGAGACTGACAGTATTCTACTTAAGGAGAGTACTGCACGGTCAGTACAAAGTCTTAACCTGGTTATGAGCATGTACAGGACCAGGACTGGTTAACATGTTATTTAAGCAGTGGTTTAAAACTATTGAATTTGTTGGAGAGTTTTATTTATGTGAGAATACTATTCCAGAGTTTAGCAACATATTGGGAGTACAGGGGGTCACCTGAAACATTATTAGACATGTTCGTGAGTAGTAAGACTTGCTACAAGAATGGAGGTCCCTTGCTGGACAGTAGGGCAGTAATAAGTTTTGTAGTGCAGGGCATTTTTCTGGATGATGCATGACTGTGTGTGCTTTAGCTAATTGTGAATATGTTAGGTAGTTGCGGAGTTCAAGTCAATTTAATTGTTTTAAGCTATGATAATGGTGGGTCCTATGAGGGAGAGTGGTGGTAAATTTAGCTACTTTATTGTTGCAGGAGGCACATTTCTTAGTTTGAATATTGTTTAAGTTCATTAAGATAGGAGCGACATATAAGAAACTTGACAATAAGAAGGTGGCGGTTAGAGCTTTTCTTGCAGTATCTGTTAGGAATCCATTGATCCTATAAAGGAAGCCTAGTTTCTGGTATGTAGATTTAATGGTGTACAGTATATGCTGGTCATATTTGAGATTGTCATCTGGCAATCATAAATATAATTATGTCAAGGTTAGAGGAGGATGAGGCTCAACAATTAATATCTACATTAGGAAGAGTTGAAATAAAAACAGTGATGTAAAATTAATGAACAGTGAAGTCTCCAGGAACATATGACACTCCTATGGAAAATTAAAAGTTGGGAAGGAAGAAAGTGATACAAATCTGGAAGGTATTGTTTAACAATATTTATTTTGGGGGGGAGGGATTCCAACATCTTGGAAGAAAGCTGTGGTGGATACATTATCCAAAGAGGGTAACGACCCTTCAAACCCAGCTTCATATTGACTATTTCAGTTTAAGCCATGATTAAAAAATGCATCCATACTGGCAAACAGAATGCCAAAGGTGTTGCCAAACTGATAGATATGGATCAATGTGGTTTTGTGGAGGGGAGACAAACAGCTGGCAGTTTTAATCGAACAATGACAATCCAGAATGAAGAAGAATGAGAGAAGATGCAGCTGCTGTTGGCGGGTCTTGATGCAGAGATGTAAGCTCTTACTTACGGATATGGACAGTAAGACGCAAGCAGTGAACATTTTTCTAGTTGCCTTTAGTTTTATATACAGGTGAGGTATACTTTGATCTTGATCAACCAGAGAAGAAGTTGTGAACCATAATTAATAAGAACTTGAAGGAATGTATTTGGGAAGGAAAGATGACAAGAGTTAAGTGAGATAAGTTGATTCTCCTCACAAAACAAGTTGGTTTAGGACTACCTATTTTGGAGGAATACTTTACAGCTACAAAGTTAAGACTCATATACATAACAACAGTAGGTTTCCAAGTACTAAGCCAACACAGGAATGGAGACAGGAGATTTTCCCTATGGGTATGACTGCAACAGGGGTATAGGAAAAAATCAAGAGGGGATGGAATGCAGTGGAAAAAAATAGCAAAATAATCAAGGAGTTATGAGCAAATAAGGGAAAGATAATAGAGTGGAAATGAAGTGAAGCAGAAATCTGGATTGCAGATTAGAGTTTACCTTCCATAACAGGGAATGACAGCAGAGTACATGTAAAGAAAAAGAAGGTTGTTAAATGAAAGACCAGCTCCAGAAGTGTTTTAGATGTGCCTAGAAAAGATGTTGCTGTTAAAAAGGATTATTAGTAGGGTATATAGAATATTGTGTAATAAATAACTATAAGAATCAATAAGAGGAGGTTAGAAAATAATGTGAAGAGAAAATGTAAAGTCAATATACAAAACAATGGAAGGACATCTGTACATCTTCCACGTATGTAACAAAGTCCAGAAAGTTTATGATTGTTGCTTGGAAGTGTTTACATAGGTAATGTTATACCCAAGGAGCCTTCAGAAAATTTTTCGTTGGGTAGATAGCAAATTTTGGAGGTATGACAGAAAAGAGAGGGGTAATTAAGAACATGTTTTTGAAAACGTGACAAGTTGGCAGATTTAAAAAAAATCCTTACAAAATATGGTGTCAGAATTGATGGGGGGTGGCAAATGGTTATAACTAAGGAAATTCTTCTTCTAAGATGGAATATAAAATCTGAATTGCCTAGACATAGGAAAGCCTTATTAAATTTGATGATATTGGCTGCCAAAAAAAAAAAACAAGTACTATAAAATGCAAATCAAAATCTAAATCAGCTGTAACTGAAGTATGTTATAAAGGAGATAAAAGAACTGGAAGGCAGATCTTTAAATAAGGGAAGGAGCAACTCACTCAGAAATAAATGGAATTTGTTGGATCACTACATACAGAACAGTGTCAGGAGGAAGAGTGAAATTTAAAGGAAGGCAGGAAGTGAGTCATTTATGCAATACTGGAGTGAATGAAAATGGTTAAATGTATACTGTCTGAAAATAAAAAGGTAATATTATGGCTTGTTTTCTTTTCGAATACTAAATATGTACCTATGTCGCTTTTTTTAAATTGTCTTGTTTGATAAAGATGTTTAAAAAAGCTAAAAGGCCTGAGATCATTGGCCACGTTTTAAACATTGACTCTACACACTTTGAATATTGGCAAAAGAAGAAGGTTTTATATTTGTACATCATTTTTTGAAAAAAATCTATACATGTGATATCTAGCACCATCTAATACTTTAATGATTACAGTTTTGCATCAAACCTAAAAATTTTATTAGTGACAAAAAAAACTTCTGTGGCTAATTCAGGGACAGTTGACAGTTCTTTCCCATACATATTGTCCATTTCTGGCACTAAGTCCTATACCTCTGGACTATTAAAGCCATGTTAATACAAACGTAATCTGAGATAAGCTCCCATTTTTCTACTATCTCACTAACAGTGTCATGTTCTCATGTTTAAAATATTATACCCCACATGGTACACAAACTCTTTCATACACTGAACATTGATGTATTTTCCCTGAACATTGATGTATTTTCCTTTCACAAGTTAACTGATTAGGTCGTGAAGATTGCAGCTGGATCCAAAGCCATAACAAGGTCAGGGCAAAGGGGGTGGCTGCCCTGGGCATAAGCTGTTGGGGGTCATAATTGACAGGTTCTGATGGTTCAGTATTGATTATTACTTTATGAACCAGTAATTACCACACTAATGCCCTTCTGTTCTCTCTCTCTCTCTCATCAGCTCTGGAGAAATGTATACATGATCTGCTCCTATGAAACTTCCTTAATAGTAATCTTTTACCTAGCACATATCAGTTTGGTGCTGCCCAAGTAGACACAGCTCTGATTTTTATTGCTCCTCTCCATATGAATCCGAGATCTGAACTGTAACAAAGTTGTTAGATAACCATTTACAAACCTCTTCAAGACATCAGATATGGTCAGGTCTTATTGTGCTCTTGAATGCCTACTCTTATATCAGCTTTCCCTTAGTGTTTGTAAATGGCTAAGTGGCTACCTTGAATGTATGGTGCACTGTATTAGAAGTGATGATGCAGTCTTTACCAACCTGTCAGTGACCCTGGATGTTGCACAGTGCTCATTGCTAAGCACTTCAAGGTATTTATTAATGGGAAGTCAGGGCACTGTGATGATACCAAAAGTACAATGATGGTGTTACGATTGACCTCACAAGGGGTAGCATTTCTATTATCAACAATAAAGTACACAGCACATTCATCCCCATAAAATCTTGCCTTAGTTCTTCTGGACTACATCTCAGCACTAACAAAAACAAAGCAATGCCTGTTACCTGCAAAGATCTCAAAAATGGCAAAGGTGAGTCTACCATCTCCAAGGTATAAAACCTCTTCATACACTTTTTTGACTACTGCGCGTAAAACACTTAATTCTGCCAAACTGCTTAAACTAATCATTGATAATCAAATCAGGTTTGTCACGTACACAACTACTGGACTAACTTCAAAGAAAACAAAGTTGGATATTATTGAAGGGCCAGGGCCCTTCCTAGCGCAAGTTATGGATTATATAGTCCTTAATTCGCAACCTTACAAATATGTTCAATGGCCTTCAGTATTCTTTTCTTCACAGACAATAGAAAAGTTTTCATCATGCTAGAACCCACCACTACTCTCTTTAATGACTTGGAATTTAAAAGAAAAAAAATCCCACTTGTAGTTCAACTACAATTTGCCCATAAACTATTAAATTTCTCTAAATGTCCTTCACTTGCTTGTATTCTGAAATGAAAACATTACACTACATCACTAAGCAGGTTTACGGGCTTTCTCATATTCATATTTAAATCCAAGGACAGATAGGGCTGATGCTGACTGGTCTCATATTTTTTATGACAGTACTAATATTAATATTAAACCATATTGGAATGAGATTAACCTGACCCGCGGTGGTGGTGCTGCAGTAGCGTTGTCGCCTCACAGTCAGACGCTGTCCGATTCGATTCTCAGCTAGAGCGTCTTCTGCGTGGAGACATGCGTGAATGGGCGTACCTTCGTTGAAGGTTATGCGTCAGGGCTGGTAACTCGGCACGTAAAAATCAACTACCAATCATTAGCAGACCGGCGTTCCGCTGTGACGAACCCTAACCGGGAAAAGCCGAAAGACACAACATTGGAATGAGATTAACAAATTTCTTCAAGCTATCTACACTGATATATTTGTTTTGACAAAGTCTTTAATTTTGCTGAATGTTGTTAATAGTAATAATATGAAGAAAGATGACCTGTATTTGTTGTGGACAATATTAGCAATAGCCAGAAAATGTACAACTAGAAGATGGAACTCTAATGTCGCACCCACAATGGAGGAATTCCTATTATCACTGAAGAAATGCACACTAATGGAGAAAAGAACTAAACAGTTAAGAACTTTTCCTAAGCCATTGGTTAATAGTCCGTGGAAGACAGTTTTGAATTTGATTGATACCCTGCAGATGGAACCAAACTCTTCCTAATAGTTTATATATTAACTTATTATTTAACTGCAAATGTTTTTATCTGAATCCTTTTTGTCAGGCTGAATGTAAATAGTTACTGAATGTTATGAATGTATTAAATTATTGTGTTATTTCATCAAAATAAAAAATCATTTGAGTAAAAAAAAAACACTGCAAGGTCATTTCCTTACTAATGACATGATTTTGCGGAGTTGCATGCATGCACTGAGTATTTTCTAAACTTACTGCTGTGATGTGTATACCTATTGCCTGGCAACAAAGATTTACATGAACAGTTACTCAATATTTTTGTTAATCCTTCTTTTGGATGTTCAGTATGTGCATCGCTTATTTCTCCTATAGTTCGTGGTTATCTTAACTTGAGTTGCAACTTGCATATCAAAACATAACTTGACTCATTCTCTATGCCTATTCTTTCTCTAGTCTGTTTCTGATTATTTTTATTGCATACCAAACCATTCTTGCTGTAGATTATATTGAAATCTAACAATCATTGCTGCAGCTGCCATTCTCAGACCTCCACTGCAAATGAGTACTGCTAAAACATACAAAACCTGGCCATCATAAGTAAGGACAGTGAGAACCAGTCATTGCTGCAGTCAATGTTTGCTACTGCAGCTTTAAAATGTAAATCCTGTGTCATCCCTACTACAAGAACTGATTTCTGGATTCTCCCTCTCCTGGTTCCAAATGTTAACTTTTTTCAAGCCTTTTAAGGTTTAATACCTGAAGCAACCAGTTTTCCTTGCTCATCCTGGGTGATGGAATGCTTCAAGTAAGCGCCAGGCAGACTGGGATTGCCCATCATATCCACCCTCTTCTTTACTATCCAGTCCTTAAGTCTGTCTTTAGCCAACCCAATATTACTGGCAGCTACACTGGTCAGCCTCTGAAGTGCATCAATATACAAATTCTCCCTAAGCAACTTTAAACTTAGGAAGATGACAGGAGGCTTCCCATGCTCATTTTCTACTTCAGCTGCTTGGTTTTATTCTCCCACTTTTCATGTTCTCTTAAGTCTCCAGCTCCAAGAAAATTCTCCCAGTTAGGGAATACTGTGATACCCTTCCATCCATGCCTAACATATTTCCTGAATAACGTACACCCTGGGGATATGTCCAATCCTCTCACTGGCAAGTCAGGGTTATTACAACAACATTTATTTTATTCAATTAATTAATTAATTTATTTACTTATTTATTTATTTTACATTTATTTACTGGGAAAGTCCGACTTGGAAAGAGTGGATTTTCAGCGGAGGCCCGGGAAAAATGCTCCAGACACGTCTTTGTAACGTGGCAGGAAACTAAAGCACCCAGAGGAAACCCACATGAACACAGGGATGACATGCAGACTCTGTACAGAAGGCACCCCAGTCGAGAATCGAACAGGAAAACCTCTTGCTGTGAGGCGACAATGCAAACCGCTGCACCACTGTGCCGTCTACGTATTGGCTTCATTATCAAATACAAGTACTTCCAGTTTGGTCATCTTTCTGTCCAAGCTTTTGGCACTCCTAAGCATCATCTTTTCACTAAAGAATAGTTGTGTAAGAACTTACCATAACCTTAGATGTCCTTCTCTTCTATGTATCAGCATTCATAACAGTAGGGAGTTGCTGCATGTAGCGCCACCGTCCGGCCAAAGTCTTAGTCCAGGAGGGTACGTGTGACATTGGTTACCAGGGCCATAAACTGATGTTAGGTATAAAAGTGACATCTGCACGTACCCTCATCAGAACTGTTTTGCCACATACAGTAGTGCCTATGAGGTTTAACCAGGAGGGTCCTAATCTGAGACCCTTAGACTTACATGTAGGCCAGTCCCAGGGCAGCAGGATGGCTGTGTAGGAAGAGACCATGGGGGATGATGGCAATATGCCCTCAAGAGATACCTGGGATAGTAGTTGGTGGTAGGAGGATGGGACTGAATACTGCAACATAGAAGAAAAGGACGTCTAAGGTTATGGTAAGTCCTTACACAACTATTCTATCTCCTTCTACTCTGATGTTGCAGTATTCATAACAGCAGGGAGAGTACCAGAGCTTTAAGTATGAACCTGGGAGTAGGAAGGTTTCTTCTGGTCAAGGAGACCCTGTAGGATAGTCCTGGCAAATCCTGTTCTTGCACGGGATGCTATGTCCAGCTTGTAGTGTTTGGTGAAGGTGTGTACTGAGGTCTGAGTAGCTGCTTCTAAAATAGAAGAGGAGTCTATGCCTTTGAAAAAGGCAGTAGAGGAAGCAGCTGCTCTGGTAAAATAAGGTTTAATACTGCCTTGTAAGGATTTCGCATGGTGGGAGTAGTACAAGGAAATGGACAATCCATGAGGCAATGGTTTGCTTAGATACAGCTTTCACTAGGGCTCTGGGGAAATAAATCACTGATCTGACTTCCTGATATCTTTGGTTTTGTCTAAGTAGTATCGAAGTTGTCTGTGTACATCCAGGAAATGTAGGGTGCTTTCTGAGGCATTTGTGGATGAGGACAGAAAACAGGTAGGTTAATGGAGTGACTCAACGAGAGTTCATTAACTACTTTGGGCATGAATGAAGGGTTAGTCCCGAGGACAACTCTGTCCTTGTGGAAAACAAGGTAGGAGGATGTGGCCATCAGGGTTGGATCTCTGAAACCCTTCTGGCGGAGGTGACGGCAACTAGCAGGGCTGTTTTCAATGTGCAAAGTTTCAAGGGAACAGAATGTGCTGGCTCAAAGGGGGGGGCAAGGTTAGCTTTTCTAATACAAACAAAAACAGCAAGATGAAAAACAGCTTCCTTTCTCATAAAATATAAGTCAAACCATTCGATAAAAAACTATACTCTTTAATTTGGTTAGCGCTTTCACCACTATGCAAGTGACCATCAGACCATACAAATAGTAACAACAAAAACAAACACTTTATACTTACATTTTAAGGGATATCACCCAGTTTGTATATGTATATTCTAGCATTCGATTAAACACACAAAAATGAGTGTTTTATCTAAATAAGATGAAATACAATATAGCCTAGAAACATATTCTAACTTACTTTACTAACCATAATTTAACTGCTAGCATCCTATTAATCAAAAGCGACTAGAATATACATATACAAATTGTTGATATCCCTTTAAGAGGCTCACAACCCCTCACGTTACTTTGCGCTGTACAGATGATGACGTCTTGGGGCTTAATAAAAGTAGCATTTAATATATGTAAACATTTTATTGACGTTTGAAATACACTGTTAACTTTTTGTGTTATGGAGACTATATGCTTTTATTGCTTGGGACATTTACATGATTCTAAGCAGCGATCACCATGATAACAATTTGAACATGAGAAGGGAAGGTTTGGGAGTTTGTTTCAATGTACTTGAATGATTACACAATACATTCAAATGCATTAGATTGGATAGGATGATTACGCTGAATGGAAGCATTTGTGTAATATTTTGAAAATGTAAGTATAAAGTGTTTGTGTTTGTTGTTACTATTTGTATGGTCTGATGAAGCCACTTGCATAGTGGTGAAAGCGCTAACCAAATTAGAGTATAGTTTTTTATTGAATGGTTTGACTTACATTTTATGAGAAAGGAAGCTGTGTTTCGTCTCTCTGTTTTTGTATGCTTTACTTGGATTATCTTATCTGCTCTATATGGTGATTCATTAACTCATTGGGTGTTCTGCTTACTTTGTTTTCTAAAACAAAATGTAGGTCCCACAGTGGAGGGATGGGTTTCCGTGGGGTTTGATGTAGAGGACTTCCTTTAGAAAGAGTTTGACTTCCAGTCTGGATGCCAGGGGTGGTGAAATGGCAGACAGGCAGAAATGGCAGACAAATGGACTTTGATTGAGGAATATGTTAATCCTGTTTGGAGTAGCTCACACAAGTAAGACAGGACCCTTGGAATGGAGATAGTGAGGGGGTCGTGGTTGCTCCTATGACACCAACTAGAGATTCTGAGCCACTTAGCTACACAGTATCTCCTAGTGCTAGGTTTTCGGGCCTCCTGCAGAACATTGAATACATCCTCTGAATAAACGTGTCTGTAAGAGATCAGAATTCTATCACCCATAAGGTCAATTTTAGGTTGCTTACCTGTGGGTGTAGCAGGGACCCCTTGTTCTGTGTGAGTAAGTCTAGATGGTGGGGTAATCTGTGGTGATTGCCCCTGGCTAGAGAAAATAGGAGGGGAACCAATGCTGTCTTGGCCAAAAGGGGGTCACCAGTAGGGTTTTTGGTTTGTCCTTCTGAATTTTTAAGAGGACTTTCTGGAATAGAGTGAAGGGGGGGAGGCGTACAGGTACATTACCCCCATGAAAAGGAGAAGGCATCCACTTTCCAAGCTTGTGGATGTGGGTTCCTTGTGCAGAAGTTGGGCATCTGCCTGTTGACTGGGGAAGTAAATAGGTCTGTTTGTGGAATACCCCACCTGTGTATCAAGTTGAGGAAAACCTCTCTCTGAAGCATCCATTCATGAGAGGGGGCTGAGGTTCTGCTGAGTGTGTCTGCCATAACATTCTGTTCTGAGGGGATATACATGCCTAATAAGTGGACCCTGAGGGAAGTGGCTAGATTCCAAATCTGGATGGTCAGGCTGCATAGTGGATAGGACCTGGTCCCCCCTTGCTTGTTTATGTACCACAGGGCAGTCATATTGTCAGTGATTACTTTTAGAGTTCCTGGCAGGATAGAGGGCTTGAATGTTAGAAGAGCTAACAGCAGGGCTCTCATTTCCTTGATGTTAATGTGGTCTTTTACCCTTAGAGTAGACCATTTTCCTTGTACTTAGAGGTGTTGTTGATTTGTTTGTAACATTGCACCCCAGCCCAGATGTGAAGCATCTGTGGATAACTGTTGTAGTGGTGCTGGGATCTGAAGGTGGGTCCGAGGGTTGGTCTGCACTGCAGATATCCACCAGTGGATCTCCTTTTTTAGGCATAGGAGAAGTGGAAGTGGGGAGTCCAAGGGGTGTGAATGTTGGGTCCATAGGTTTTTTAACACCTACTGAATTTTGAGCATGTGGAGTCTTGCTAAAGGCAGCTTGGGTATAAAGGATGCCATGTGGCCTAAGAGTCTCAGGAATTCCCGAGCTGTCAGGGTGGTTTGGGTAAGGATCTGACTGAAGTACAGACGGAGTTCCTGAATCCTTTAGTCTGGGATGAAGGCCTTCATGCAGTCCGTGCAGAGTCTGCACCCCCAGGAAAATCATGTCCTGTGAGGGAATCAGGTGAGATTTTTCTACGTTTATCATGAACCCCAGAAGAGGGAGGGTGTTCGACGCCTGTTGTAGATGAAGGAGTAGGAGTCGGTGGTCTTGATGCAGGATGAGTAGGTCATCTAGGTATGGGTTATTTTGTATACCCTGGGTCCTGCAATGGGCAATGAAGGGGCCTAAACACTTTGTAAACACTCTTGGGGCAGTGGATAGACCAAAAGACAATGCAGAGAATTGAAAATGACAGGAGCCTACTGAAAATCTGAGGAATTTCCTGTAATCCGGATGAATGGGGTTGTTGAGGTAGGCATCCTTGAGATCTAGAGCTACCATGAATGCCTGGGAGGGGATTAGAGGCAAGAGAAGAGGTAAGGTGATCATTTTAAAACTGGGTACGTGGAGGAAGAGATTGAGAAAGGATAGATCCAGGATAGGTCTCCAAGGACCCTTGGTACCAGGAACATTCTGGAATAAAAACCTGTGTTCCTTTGAGGGGTGGGCACCAGTTCTATGGTGCCTTGATTTTGAAGTTGCTGAATGATGGGTTGGAACAGGTAGATTTGCTTTTTTGGTGGTTGAGGAATTCCTTGGAAAAGTGGGAGTATCCACCAAGACATGTAATATCCTCTCTGGATGATGGAGATGACCCATTGTTCTTTTGTTAGTCTCCACCAGGAAGGAAGGGAGAGGGTGAGTCGAAGGGATAAGGGTGTTGTTGGATGCAGAAGGGGTGAGTCACAGTGGAGGAGGCCTGGATTGGTCAGGCTGGCTCCGAAAGGGATTGGTAGAGGATCTGGAGGGAAATCTGGGAGTAGAAGTCTTTCTCGGCTGTCTATGTCCCTTTGATTGTGGTGCTGAATGAAAGGATTGCCACAGGAGGGTTTCTGAGGATAGTTACTATGATATCTAGGAATAGGAGACACCAGAAGGTGTTTGAGGTTCTGTAACTATTTACCCTTCTCTTGGAGGAATTTGAGAAGCTCAGCAGAAGCTTGTCCAAAAAGGGCCTTATTGTCTAAGGATGCATCCAAAAGTTTAGTTTGAACATCCATGGGGAGGGGCTGTAGCCGTATCCTGGAGTAATGTCGAAGCACTGAGTACCTGGTCACCTAGGATGCTGTGCAGAGAAGTGAATTTAGTTGTGCTCTGATAGGGGAATCCTGAACCTCAGAAAGAAGGGTGGAGGCTTTTGAAATGGTGCCAAGTACATACCTTGCCATGTGGGTTTGGTAATTCAGGGCCCTAATGGCCAGAGTGGAGGAGGTACATACCTTTTTTACCTGTCCTGTCTATAAATTTACTGTCTTTATCAGTTGGATAAAGAGCAGAAGAAGGTAGTTGTCTGGATGTCTTATCTGCAGAAACAGCTATAACAGCTAGGTCTGCAGGAGGGTTCTTGTAAAGAAACGGTGTGTCTTGGGGGACCCTGTAAAAACAATCAGGTCATTTAGCTGCTGGGGGCTGGGAGTCAAGAGACTGTGAAGCAGCTAGGAAAGCATCCTGAAAAGCAGGCAGTAAGGGAGGCACAGCTGAGGGAGATGGCTGTTCCATTTGCAAAAGGTCATAGTACCTTTTCTTCGATTCTGAAACCTCAGAGGCCTGCCACATAAAATGTTCCCTCATGAGGGAGACAGTATCATCCTCAAAGCTGAATTCGTCTCCTGGGGATTTAGGAGAAATACAGTCCTCCTCTTCTGGAGAAATTAATTCCTTGGGGGATTCAATTTGTGTTTCATAGGAGAAGGACTTCTCAGAAGATGAGTATTCTTCCTCAGATACATGGATTGGTTGAGGAGTGAGAGTAGGGGGAAGTTGCTGTGATTGTAATGCCTGAAAGGCCTTAAACAGACTTTGAGAGAAGGATTCTCAGCCAGACATCTGTGGGGGTTCAGAGTGCTTGGATTTCTGTTTCCTTTTCAAGGGGGTTCTTGGAGCAGTCAGAAGAGAAGTGGATGTCGGCCTAGCATGAATAGGAGGAGCAGGGGCTTCTGAGAATGCGAGATGTGGCTCCCCTCTACCATCAGACTCTGATGGCTGAATTACCTCAGCGGATGTACCTTCGGTATCCCAGAGCCAGGCTTCCATTAAGGTTCCCGGACCTGCTTTGGTAACCATCGTCTGAACGGACTCCTCTAGACCCTGTTCGGATGCCTGAGGTGCAGCCTGGGATTTGGGCCTAACTTTTTTCACCTTCTTCAGAGACTGCTCTCAGAAGGGTCTACTCCTCTCTCCATGCCTAATGGCAAGCGTCTGAGTCTTTGGTTCTCACGATAAAGATTCAAAGCCTCTAATCGGCTACGTAGGGTCTTGGGGATGAATGACTTACAGATTGAACAGGATGTATGGTCGTGGGCCTCGCCTAGACAAAAAACACACTTAACGTGTGTGCCCTTGTGAAAATTTGTCTCCCACAAGCACACTTCTCTTTCCTAGCTGACATGTAAGTCTAAACAGTAAGCAAAATAAGTAAGAAAACCCCACTGGGCAGTTATCTGTAATGGTCAAAAATGGTCGTCTGGTCTTTAACGATCTGGAATGTGGTCGTCTGAAGAAACGTGATGCAGAAGTGGAACTGGCAAACGGGCATCCAATGATCACTGCAGCAGAAAAATTCTGATGAGGATACATGCAGACGTCACTTTAATACCTAACGTCGGTTTATGGCCCTGGTAACAGACATCACACGTACCCTCCTGGACAAGACTTTGGTAGACTGGCCGGACAGTGGCGCTGCAAGCAGCAACTCCCTTCTATTATGATTATTGCAACATCAGAATAGAAGGACAGCACCATTAACCTTCTGTCAGTCCCACTAGTCCCCCACCCCCATTATCTTCATCTTGTTCCTGAAGCCTATATGTTTTGATTGCAGATGATAATTTAGCCGAAAGCAATCTAAAAATCAGCTCCCACTAAGAAACTGAAGGCTGAGTAGGATAAATCCAGTGTTTGGTATCAACACTTAGTTATCTTTGGGTCTCTTTATATCCCATTAAAAAAAAAAAATCAAGAGCATTTACAAAGTTTCAAAAGGCAGCCATAGTTAATAAGATTAACAAGTCCCTAACCAGTCACTTTGATTCACTGCTGTCTTCATACACTCATGTTTGTAAAAAAAAAAACAAACTAAACTGCCAGTTTCAAGAACTCTGTCAGACAAAGATGAGACACTACTTTAATTATATAATAAAAGCCAAAAGTTGCAATAAATAAAAATGAACAAAATGAAAGGGAGCAAATGATGTGTATTGCAATGAAAATGTCAATTATTTCAGTACAAGATCAAACAGATACTCACCAGAGGCAAGTCAAACCAAACACTTCTTTGTCTGTTAATAATGATTTTTTTTGGGGGGTGAGCCCCTCGTCTACCACCGATTTTCAGTCCCCTCCCAAACTGACTTTCTCAGTGTCGTGGAGGGTGATGTTGCCATAATGGCTGGGAAGATTTATTTTAAAATGTAACAAGGAGTTAAACATTCCCATAAGGTGGTGATTCCTGAGTTGGGGAAAGGAGGATAGCCACTGATGTAGCGTAAAATGTCCATAGTGGAGACAACAAACACTGGCAGTAATGGTCACCTCAGAAGATGAAACAGAAAATATTTCCTTGGCACTCACCTGGCATAACTGCATGTTCCACTGCTAAACCCATTGAATGGAATACTGATTATGGTAGTTACTAATCATTTTGCCAGATGTTAGACACAATCACTCCTACTACAGAATAACACATGAGGTCTGACCTGTTTCGTACTCAGCTGAAACATTCTTGGTGATAGCTGAAGCCTTATTTATCAGGAAAAGAATTATCCAACTGTGATACGGGGCAACTAAAGACACAAATGGATGGATGCAGCAATGAACACTTTTGAGGGGCCCAGTACTGATCACAGAGATCTACTGGGAGCTACATGACAGGGAATAAGGTGTTAAAAAAGATGAAAAGTAAGGAAAGGAAATCACAGTACGTTCTTACTCAACATATACTCACCCACATGAAGCATTTCTGGTTGAGACTAACTCTCAAATTACAATAAAAACAAGCTATTCTATGCCTTTAGTAATGTGTAGCAGATATGAAAATCATTATGCCGCATGCTCACGTAAAATTATCAAAATGATCATTACCTCAGCTGATATGGTGTTTACTGATCCCGTGAGTCCATTTTCTGAACTGACATTGCTGGAGCTGTTATTGGGAGAGCTTGGTCCTGAACCAGGAGCACTATTACAAGCAGAATCTAGAAAGTAAAGAAACACAATGGAGTAACTCTTCTGAAAAGAAATGTTTGCAAAAGTCAACTGTTTTGCAACACCATGCAAATTAATGTATGAATGCTCTACATAACACATTACTGTCTACATGAAAATTATAAACTGTCTACGGATATTTTACCCATTTCCAAATTTACATTCTTTTTCACTATAGACTTCAAGATGTCATACATATCTCAAAAATAAACACCCAAAATGTCACTCATTCCATGTAAATATCATGCTGAGTAATTATGAAACTGTGTTCACCTAATAAATAAAACACGTACCATAAATATGAGGTGCACTGTTCAAAAGCACCCCCTTACCTTCCTCTACTATGTTACTCCATAAAATCATCACTATATATCACCAATTTTAATCAAGTCAGGTGATAAATGATCAACTCAATATTCAGTCCTTCTAACTGACTGAATGCCTACAGTTTAAATAACAAGTGGACTCAGAATCCTAGCTATTTCAGTTCAACATAAACGTCTTTCCAGTGGACTTCTAGTATGGCACGTCATGTGTGAGCAGCTTACTTTTTATATCTGAGTTGGAAATTAATTTAAAACCCTAAAACTCTGGTAACTGTGGCATAAAATGTCTGAAAATAAAAAGTGAACTTTTTGTAATGTCCAGAAAATATTCTCAGAGAAAAAAAAGTTGGGGGAAAGTAAGAAAAAAAATCCAGCACTGCCATAACACACTCCAGGTAATGTGGTTCATCAGTGGGAAATTGAGTCTGAAGTGGTCACTGCTGAAGGATCGACAATAAATTTGAAACAGAAAATAAACTAGATGAAGACAGGAACTTTTAAAATAAGTGAGGCATAGCAAATAGCTTTACTTTAGTCTTAAAATTCTGTTCTCAACTGAAAACATACCCCCTGAAAATGGCAAACTGCCAATGTAATATCTCAAGTCATATAACCTAATCCAGCCATAAACTCCCACTTACCATATAAAAAGTTTACACACCCCTGTTAAAACGCCAGGTTCTTGCGACATAAAAAAAAAAATAAGACCGCAATAAATCATTTCAAAACTTTTCCCACCTTTAATGTGACCTATAACCTGTACAATTCAATTGAAAAACAAACAAATCTGATGGGGGAGGGGATACAAAAAATAAAAACGTATAATAAGCTGGTTGCATAAGTATGCACACCCTTAAACTAATACTTTGTTGAAGTACCTTTTGATTTAATTACAGCATTCAGTCTTTTTGGGTAGGAGTCTATCAGCATGGCACATCTTGACTTGGCAATACTTGCACTGAATGCTGTAATTAAATCAAAAGGTGCTTCAATAAAGTATCAGTTTAAGGGTGTGCACACTTATGCAACCAGCTTATTGTACGTTTTTTATTTTTTATATTATTTCCCATAACAGATTTGTTTGTCTTTCAATTGAGTTGTACAGGTTATGGGTCACATTAAAGGTGGGAAAAGTTTTGAAATTATTTATTGCGGTCTCATTTTTTTTATATCAAAACAACTTGGCATTTTAACAGGGGTGTGTAAACTTTTTATATGTATGTATATCTCTTTTGCTGTATACAATTCCTGTATATTCTTAAGAATTGAATAAATATTTTATTCTTTAACTCTCGTAATGTATGTCTGTAATTGTCAAATGCTCCTACTTTCCCCAGCTGAGGCTGAAATTGGTAATTTGCGATCAGTGCTCTACCAGGGGTGATACATTGGCATTTTATACATCTCCATCTCTCTCTGCTTTTCCTCAGCTCTCTTTTTATATCACATCAAACAAATAATTAAAGAAATCTGTTCTTACCAATAGAGTCAGGTATCTATCTAGTCTTAAAGCACCAGGCATAACTTCGCAAACACTAACTGCAATGGATTCTTTACATCACTGTTATAAATGCTCCATACAACACTATTTACACATAAAAACATTGCTAAAATATTTAAAGACGTTAGTGTCACTTGCAACCCTTGACTAGGAAGGGCTACCACTCTATCCTACAGCTGACACCCTCAGCTTGAAACCATCAGTTTTAGACTTAATGGAGGGACTGTGTGCCTGAGACGGACTATTCGCACTGAGGTAGGTAGAGTCTGGCATGTACTGGGTACAGAATTTAAATGGCTGCAATGACAGGGCATACATACAGAGCTTTGTGCTGCCATTTTGTTGCAAGAGTAACCACACTAGTAAGGGTACAGCTTGTTACTGGGGTGGCTTCTCTCCCTTTAACAAATATAACACCTTAGTACCCTCTTTTGATCACAGAATACCTAGCCTCTCCTGTGTATTTTTTGTAGCACAACTGCTTGACAAAAGTTTTTACATCTTATATGTTCATAGGTTCATAGGTTCATACTAGGCTATCTGCCCTGGGGCAATTATAAGCCTAACCCGATTCTGTATGGCTTACGCCACCCCTTGATTTGAGTATACTGTGACCTTTTTAAGGTTTAGTTTACTGTGCCTCTGTCTAATAGTGACATGGGAGTAATCCCTGGGACAAACCTACGATCCCCCATCCACTTATCGAGATTCCTCCTGAAGAGATTCAGTGAGGTGCTCTGCCTCACATGAACTGGAATTCTATTCCAGAGTGAAGGGAGCCTCTGGGTTATGAACCTGTCCCTCCAGCAAGTTCTATTTATTTCTGTGCTGAGGTTCAAGTCCCTCGAGCGTGTGCCTCTAAGGGATTTAGATTTACTGAGGTGGAGCATGTCCATTAATTCTGGATTTGACATAGCTTTGTATGTCAGGCATAGATCACCTCGAAGTAGGCGGTATGCAACTGAGTAGAGCTGGAGTTTTTTTAACGAAGCAGCATATGGCATCTGTTTGAGACCCTTGATCCTCTTGGTGAGATACTTTTGGGGTCTTTCTAATTGCCGCAGGTGTCGGGTAAGGTACATCCCAAAAGGGGCATTGTATTCTATGATGGGGCTGATGAGGGATGAATAAAGGGGCACGATTACCTCTCTTGATCTAGATATGAAACCCTTTGTGATGAGGTGGGCTATGTAGAAGGTCTTTCTAACCACTTTGGCAATGTGGTTTTCAAAGGAGAGATTGCTATCAACTTGGGTCCCCAGGTCCCTAATAACTTTCTCTGTACTTAATGGGTTTCCGCCTATGTGGTAATTTGTGGGCACATTGTTTTTGCCAAAGGGTATGACTATACATTTTTTGGCATTTAGCTTTAAACCATGGCGCTGGCACCAGTTATCTGTCTCTGTGAGACCTTTTTGAAGGATGTTTGAGTCAGCTGGAGAGTTGATTATGGCGCCCAGTTTGCAGTCATCTGCGAACTTGGTGAGCCATAGTCCTCCCACGTTTGCCTGTACCTCGGAAAAGTATATATCGAACAAGAGTGGTCCCAGGACAGAACCCTGTGGGACGCCACTTGTGACCGGTTTCGAATCTGACATGGCTCCAGCAACTCTCACTCTGTGGGTTCTGTCTTTGAGTCAGTTTGCGACCCATCTTGTGACCTAGGGGTTTATATTTAAGCTGGATAGCTTATCTATGATGCCCGAGTGGGGTAGTGTGTCAAATGCCTTTGCAAGGTCCAGATAGGCTGTGTGGACTACCTTCCCTTCATCTATGGCTTTGGTGACTGTTTCAAAGAAGTCAACCAGGTTCAAAAGGCAGGATCTGCCCTTGACAAAGCCGAACTGGGTAGGATCTAGTGTCTGTAGGTCCCCAATGTCTTTGTTTATGAGCTCCATGATGATCCTCTCCATAGCCTTGCAGACTAAAGCTAGTCAGGCTTATGGGGTGATAGTTTCCAGGGTCTGTAGAGGCTCCACCTTTGTGGAGTGGGACCACTGCTGCTGTACGCCATTCTGTGGGCACATATCCTGTAGTGAGGCTGAGATTGTATAGCTGTTTTATTTGAGGGATTAGTTCCTCTTGGAGTTCATGTAGGACGCAACCTGGGACGCCATCTGGTCCCATGGAAGCAGTGTTTTTTGCTTTGGAGAGGGCAGCCTTCACCTGAGCATCTGAGATGTTTGGGAGGCAGCCCTCTGCCGGGACAGATACTTGCTCTTTTGGGGGGGAGGGGGTGGAGAAGTTTGCACTGAACCTGTCTGCCAGGATATTGGCGATGTCTGTAGGTTCAGTGTATTTTTTGTCGTTTAGAATCAACTCAGAACAAGTCTGGGAGTTGCATCCCAGGTTTCTAACATAACTGAAAAAAGCCTTATGATTGTCTTTGGTGTTTTGTGCAATTTTTCTCTCGAAGCTGGCCTTAGAGGATTTTATGAGGGATCGTAATTTTTTGCTAGTACTGATCAGAGATGCCTTCCCTATTAGGGATTTTGCTCTATCATGTAGTAGCTTCCTCCTTCTGTTGTACAGTTTATTTATGGCAGGGGTCCACCAGACCGGACGCCTGCCTTTGGATGATTGGGTCTTGGTTTTGTTTGGGATAGCATGATCCATGCATTCCTGGAGATGTCCGTAGAATGCATTTATATAGGATTCTGCAGTTTGGGCCGTAGTTTCCACTGGCCCTGGGGCCTTGAAGGATTCCACTTCGGTTTTGAGAAGTGAGAAGTTCGCTTTTGAAAAGTTTTTCACTGTGGTTTTCTGGGCTGGGGGTGGGGACAGGATGTGGACATCCAGTGAAATTAATTTATGGTCTGATCTTACCAATGAGGGATATACTTCTGGTGTGGAGCATAGAGTCCCCATGTTGGTAATGATCAGGTCTAGTATGTTGTCCCCTCTTGTGAGAGTGGTGACTAGTTGTTCCATAGCATTTGAGTTTATAATTTCCAGGAATCTTTGGGCTAAGGTGCTGGGGCTTGAGTAGTGCTCCTAGTCAATGTTTGGGTAGTTGAAATCGCCCAATATAATGGTGTTCGAAGAGATCTTCATGTTCTCCAATGTTTTCAGGAAAGCCAAGTGGGATTCCTGACTTTGAGAGGGTGGTCTGTAGGATGCTATAAACTGAAAAGCAGTCTTGCCCACTGTTAGTTGCACATGGATGGTCTCCGATACTTCGTGCAATGCCACTAACCTGGAGGTGTGGATATCCTTGATAAATATGGAAACTCCCCCTCCTTTTGTGGTTCGGTCCGGGTTTTGGGGCTGAAAAGCATGATATGAGGTATAGCCTGGTTGACCCTGACAATTTTTTTTATATCTTATGCGTAATAGTCATTGTATGTATGTCTGGAGCTTTTTCTCTTCAGGCCCCCACTGGAAAATGGACATGTATCCATTCCGACTATCTCGGTCAACAAATTTACAATAAATAAATAAAATAAATAGCTCAGGAAACAGATGGGATGCTCCACTCCATTAAAAGTCTGTAAAGACCACTCTCCTAATCCCACCTCCTGTAAACTGTTTACTATAAAGTCAGAAGATAACAGACTGTGATTATGATATTTCCATTATCTTCTTAAAACAGTACCTGCCTTTACTGTTCACTGTACCTTGAAGGGCATTTTCCCTTTGGTTAGAACTGTGAGGGGGAACACTATGGTGGCAAAATGGAGCACAAACGTTTGATAAAATCCAGCTAGCCTCAAAAATGTCCTTCGCTGTTCTACTTCTGGGACACACCGCTTTCATACTGCTTCCAACTTTTATTTTTGAAGATTAATTCCTCTTCCTACCACATACCTGAAATATTTAGCATTCGTCAAACCTGTCTAGCTCTTGGGGCGATTCACAGTTGGCATTGCTTGCTGAGGGAGTGTAATACAGCTTGTACCTTAACTGTTTTGCTGAAAGGTAATTATTCAATGAGATTTTAACATAGATTAGGAATTATTACAATAAGGGGACTTAGCAATGAAGGTGTTAGAAGTTCAGGACAGTTTTACTGACAGGTATGCATTCATGGAGGGGGTTCCTCAGTTTAGCAACATACGCAGAACTGGCTGGTGGTAGGGCATCTGGCTGCACTGCTGAGAATGTTGTGGCCAGTATTAAAATGAGTGTAAGCTAATACATCAGGTAGCTCCAGCAAATTAAGAAACTGATGTACAAGACAGTGATGTGCTTGGTTAATGTGGTTACTTGGCAATCTTTCAAGTTTTTTTTTGAACTGCATATTGGGTATGCTGATCAAATCTTAACCTATGGTCAATTATCACATACAGCAGTTTTGTGCTTTATACTAGCTCAATTCTAGTATAATCTGCTGATAATACATTTAAGTCACAGTAGTTTGACTGGTTGGCAGTCAAAACACTATTAACTTAGTTTTCTCTGGATTTAGGAGTAGTTTATATTGGTCTAGCCATTTTTCAAGTTTTGTAACTGAATTTTGTAAGTCATCTTGAAGCTGTTTGAATGAAAACTCTGCAATTAGTGCCGAGTCATCTGCATATTGAATTATATTTACTGGGTGAGAGACTTTATGCATTTTATTTATAAATATATTAAAGAATAAAGGTCCTAATAATAAACTTTGTGACACATCAAATGTTTTTGGAGAAGACAGATTTAACTGGCCAGCGTACACATTGTTCGGTAGCTAAGGTAACTTTAAAAACAATTGACAGCACTGTTTTGCGATGTCTAGTTCCTTGATCCTAGGTAACTGTACTGAATGTTTTGGATAGGTCTAGAAATAGAGAAGCAACCATTTCACTTTGATTTCATCTTTTATGAACATAATTTATTAAAGTCAATAATACTGATTCTCTTCTGTGGCACGGGTTTAAACCTATGCTATATCGCAGAAAGTAATGCGTTTTCTACTAGGTTATTTATTGACTACAACAGATTTTGCAAGTGTTTTATATCAGGGAAGAAGATTTCTATAGAGCTGTACTTTTCCAGCTCAAGAGATCAGAAACTTTTACATCAGGAGAATAAAGCAGGATTTTTTCACAGTTGTGGTACTACAGCATCTCGAAGATAGTGATTCAGAAATATAGACACTGCACATGCAATGACTTCTGTAGTTTTTTTGAGAAATTCTGCTGAATGACTGTCAGCTGCAAGAGAGGTGAGTTTATGTTTTTGAACTTTTTTTATCATTCTGGTGAGAGCTGTGGTAAGTAAGATTTTACAGTGAAACCACTTGCATCAATTACTGCTGTGTTGGAAGTACTGGGTTTATTTAAAGAGTCAGAAGAATTTCTGCAGTGAAAATTAAATCTGCACACGATGTCATAGTTTGTTTCATCAATGAAAGCGCAGGGCTGTGTTTTTTTTTTTTCTGTATGAATTTGTAAACTGATTTCTGACCAAATCTGTTTTGAAGTTTTACTGCGGTTTTTCCTGTAGAGTAGTTTTGCTTAGCCTTTGGAATGGTACTCTTAGTTAGGTTTTCCAAATGTCAGTATTGTCGCAGCTTGTTTTATTTCCTAAATTACAATTTTCCATGTTTTATTGCTGTTGTGCATCGGTGTAAGCCATGATGCAGGTTTTGATTTGACTTATCTTGCACTGAGATGCAAGGATGAAATGAGTTACTGCATCATCTAAAGGCACTATTTGTAATGGCTTCCAATTGCTCTACATAAGGACAAACAAGAAGGTCTCCTTATTAAATCTGGTTGTATTTCTAACTTTTTTTGGCTTCTATATGGCGAAGATAAAGTTATGATTACTACTTGTGTTAGACAAAGTTGTTGCATGGGTAATTTTGTTAGGATCTATGTCTGTATCCAGTCTAAAATACTTTCATTTCCAGTAACTTTTTTCTATTCTTGTAGTCATATGTATTAGCTATGTTAATTTATACAGACTGATAGCAGGGTGCAGAGTTTCATGAGTACACTTATGTAAATCAATATTAAGGTCACCTATGATTACTATTTCAAGAGAAATGTTTGAGATTATCCAAGATAATATGTCCTAAGAGGATGATCTGTCTGCACTAGGAGTTATATAGAGTGCTATTATACATATTGATTTTTGTGAGTTAAATTTAAGGTACTTTACTATGACTTCAGTATTACTGGTTTGGTGTTTAAGGTGCAAAGCAATGTCAAATGTTTTTGAAGATTAAATTGCTACACACCAATTATTTTACTACCAAGATCACTGTGGACACAGTTTAACTTCTCTAGCCCTTACATTATTGTTATATACCCTTTTCTGAGTAGCCTGACTTCTTTCCACATGTTCCTGTTGTACAAGTATCACTACTTTCTCCTCGTCTTGCAAAGTGTTATAATGTTCCAAGCCACTTTTAATGGGGTCTCTCTACTACAGTAAACTCTCAAGCAAACCGCAAAAAAAAAAAAAATCAAAGAAATACAGTACAATTTTCATGTGTTGCACTTTCTGTTTTCCCCCCGCAGAAACATACCTTATGTTTTTAGAGTTTTAAAAAGGAAGCTAGGAATAAATTCCCTTTCTCTCCAACTTGAGAACAAGTCAAACCAAACAAATAGTATAGGGTACAGTATTAGTCAGGCCTATTTTTAATACTCTCAAATAGCCAGAAACTACAGTTATCGGGCATCTACCAATCCCGATGTGTGCAAGTTAACTGAGAGTTTACTGTGCCAAAGTTTCTGGGCAATATCTAACAGTCATCAATGGTACTTGCCATAAAATGAATCAGTCAAGACTTGTGGTATTTCTCTAATGGCAAACAAGTATTGCAATAACTGGTCCCATTCTTTGCCATCCTCCTCAATAACTTTTCTTAGCATCTTAGTTCAGTTAAAACTCCACCAATCCATCTGTTGGGGATGGTATAATGACAATTGTAGTTGCTTGATATAAAGCATTGGCACAACTGGTGCATTATTCTAGTCATAAAGAAAGTACCTGATTAATGAATATTTCCCTTGGCATCCCTACCCTGGAAATAACAAAACTGACTCCTTTGCTATAGGTTTAGCACTGGGTTTACATAATGGGATGAACTTCAGGGTACACTTAGTTGCACAGTCTAAAACAACAAAAAAAAAAATTGAAATCCACTGCTGTATTCTACCAATGTCCACTGCAATACATCAGAAGAGGAACCCATAGGAGAGGCATTAGAATTAAAGCGTTTTTAAAGCTTGGATGAGGAAAGTACAGTTTTGTACCTACCATAAATGTAGATGTTCGAGGATCCACATTGCTGCAGTCCTAACTATTGGGTAGTCCGCTGTCCAGTCGGCCCGAATACCAAAGATGACCGACGTCAGTCTTTTCTTGCCCCAGATGTCAGAAGACCCTAAAAAGACAAGGCCCAATATACCTGCACCAAAATATGTACAATATATACAAAATCATCAGCATATAACCTCACCTACACAACCACCCCTAAACACAGAGGGGAAGGAGGGACTGCAGCAATGTGGATCCTCGAACATCTACATTTATGGTAGGTACAAAACTGTGCTATGTTCTTCATTCCACATTGCTGCAGTCCTAACTATTGGGTAGAATCCCAAAGCAGAGGTAAGGGAGGCTGGCAAATCATAAAGAAGCAGGAGCTGACAACATGCCTTGCAAAATAGCTGTGGCAAAACCAGCCCTAGACTTAGAGTAGAGAGGAAGGTGATAATGCTTAGAGAAAGTATGCACTGAACTCCAAGTAGCTGCCTCCAAAATATCCTTAGTTGCCACCCCTTAGGAATGCTGTTGAAGTGGCAGTAGCCCTAGTGGAATGAGGCCTAATCCCAGCTGGAATCTCCTTGCCATGATGGGAATAACAAAATGCAATGCAAAACCCAATCCACCTAGAAATAGTTTGTTTTGACACAGGCTTGCCCTGAACTCAAAGCAAAAGAAACAAACAACTGCTGAGACTGCCTAAAAGCCTTAGTCCTGCTTAAATAATAACGCAATTGCCTGTGTACATCTAAAGTGTGCAAAATCTTTTCCCCTTTATTTTGGGGTCTGCATAAAAGTAGGCAAATGAATAGTTTGGTTTAAAGCCACACTAGAAACCACCTTAGGCATAAAGGAAGGATTAGTACATAATGATACCCTATCCTTATGGAAAATCAAAGGGCTCTACTGCCATAAGGGCCTGCAACTCAGACACCCTTCTTGCAGAAGTAATAGCCAACAGAAAAGCAGTCTTCCATGACAAGTATTTCAATTCAGCAGTAGGCTCAAAAGGTTGTAGAGTAAGTTTTTCCAACACAAAATTGAGATCCCAAGCAGGAGTAGGAGCTCTACGGGGGGTCTTATATTCTTTGCCCCTCTAAGAAACTGCTTGAACAAAGGATGCGAAAACAATGGTGGGTCACAATCATAGTGAGCTGAAATTGCAGCAGCATGAATCTTAATGGAAGAGAAGGACAAACCTTTGTCCAATAACTCAGTAAGATATTGAAGAGCCACACTCAAATTAGGCTCAGAAATCTCCAAATTCTTTGCTGTACTCCAAAATAAAAACCTCTTCCATTTTTCTGCGTACACTTTCCTTGTACTAGGTCTTCTAGCTTCCATAATCACATTTAAAACTTGTTGAGGAAGTTGAGACCTGCTGTGTCTCAACACAGAATATGCCAGGCTGTTAGATGAAGAGAGTGAAGCTTGACATTGAGCAGATGACCGTCCTTCTGAGATAACAGATGTGGAATCAAAGGTAAAGGCCATGGAGGCTTCCTTACCAGACTCCTTAGTAGTGGGTACCAGTGTTGCCGAGGCCAATCTGGAGCTATTAAAATCATCCTTGGCTTGTCTTGTCTGACCTTTAAGAGCACCTTTGGAAGAAGAGGCAGAGGTGGAAAGGCATACACATGAAGATTTTTCCAACTGAAAGAAAGAGCATCCACTTTCCAAGCTGTGTGATGAAACCCCTTTGTGCAAAACTTTGGCAGCTGGTGGTTTAGTGGAGAAGCGAACAGATCTATGTCTGGAGTTCCCCATGACACTGTCAATTTCTGAAATACATGAAGATCCAGTTTCCACTGTGGGGATCCATGATTTGTCTGCTTAACACATCTGCTAAGGAGTTCTGTGCTCCCGGCAGAAACCTTGCCTGAAGAGTTAGTTGCAAGCTGAGCGCAGTCTCCCATAAAATCATTGCTTGCCTGCATAGAGGATAAGAATGAGTTCCCCTTGTTTGTTGATGTACCACATGACAGTTGTGTTGTCTGTTAGAATCAACACCTGCCCTGGAAGAAGTAACTCCTTGAAAGCCATTAATGCAAACTGGACTGCTAACATCTCCTTCATGTTGATATGTAGATGCTGTAGTCTGGCAGGCCACTTGTCTTGTATCCACTTTCCATTTAGATGAGCTCCCAAGCAATGTCCGAGGCATCTGTCGTTAAAATCTGACTCGCCTCTGGCCGGGTCACAGAGAGTCCCTTGTTTAGGTGACATTCCTGAGCCCACCACAAAAATTCTTTTGAAGGCAAGGTATTATTTGAATGACAGTGTCCAAATCCTGGCAGTGCTGTGTCCATACATTTTGAGATACCATTGCAGCTTCCTCATATGCAGTTTGGCATTGGGAAGCACCAGAATACAAGATGCCATGAACCCTAATGCTTGAAGGACTGTCCTTGCAGTCAGCACGGACTGATGAGATAGTTGATGGAAGTAAAGGGATAGACTCTTTTGTTTGTCCGGGGTTAAAAGGCCATCTGGGCTGCTGTATTCAGTCTCACACCCAGAAAGCACATGTCTTGAGAGGGTACTAGACTGGACTTTATTTCGTTCACAGAATACCCTAGGCATCTTAGCACTGCTATAACATATTCCAGATGCTGTAGAAGGTCTTCCTTTTCTTGAGCCAGAATCAGGCAGTCGTCCAAGTAAGGATAGATTTGAATTCCTTTTAGCCTGAAGTAAGCTATCACTGGAGCCAGAACCTTTGTGAATACTCTGTAGATAAGCCAAAGGGCAATGCAGAGAACTGATAATGAGAATTTCCAGCTCGAAACGCAGATACTTCCTGCAACTTAGTCTTATAGGCACATGAAGGTAAGCTTCCTTGAGATCTAAAGTTACCATCCAATGATCTTTGCCCAGCAGAGGTAAAAGTTGTTGTAACGTCAACATCTTGAACTTGGGAATGTCCAGATAAGTGTTGAGGATAGATAAATCCAAAATTGGTCTCCACGTGTTCCCCTTCTTTGGTACTAGGAACAGGCGAGAATAAAATCCTAGGCCCCTTTCTGATACAGGGACTGGCTGAATGGCCCCTATTTGGAGTAACAGAGAAATTTGCTTGTGAGCCTCTTTCCTTTGTGGAGGAGGAACGTCTGGCATGCCTTTGAAAGGGGCAATGTATGGAAATAAAACCTGTAACCGTGGTGAATGATATCCAACACCCATCTGTCTTGAGTAATTAAATCCCAATTTTCTTTGAAAAGAGACAGTCTTCCTCCCAAAGGAGCTGCCAGACGAGAATCTACTGGCAGCTGAAAAGGCAGGTGATTGGGTCTGTTTACGAAAGGACTGACCCCTGCCCTCACCAGAAGTCTGAGCAGGTGATCTCCCTGTTCTAGGCCTAAAAGAACCTTGAGCTCTGCCCCTACCACGGCTAGACCTACCCCTAGACTGGGAATCATAAGCAGGATATGTCCATCCCTTAGTAGGCCAATTTCTACTAAACTTTGGTGGCTGCACCTGCAAAAATCTTTAACCGCTTGCATAGACTTAGCTTTGTCCTCCATTTTCTTTAAAACTGCTTCCACAGGCGAACCAAACAACACATCAGACTGTAAAGGAGCATCCAAAATCCTTGTCTTAACATGCTCAGCTAAATTCTGATCCCTCAACCAGGCATGCCTGCGAAGAACAGAACTAGTGGCAGCCACCCTCGAGGAGGCCTGTACAGCATCAAAACCACATTGCAAAGAATGCTTACCCACTTGTTCAGACACATGAACTAAATCCAGCAACTATTTACACTCAATACCTTCCGCCAAAGCATCCACCTTAGATTTCAATTGTGAAAGGAGATAATTTTGATATTTTAGCATGTGAAACTGACAATTCAACCCTCATGGCTAAAGTGGAAGAAGTATACACTTTCTTTCCCCATCTCTCCAAAGCCCTTGCCTCTTTATCAGTGGGAACAGGGTTTTTAACAACAGAGGCCTTAACACCTTTAGGTCCCTGAGAAACAGTTTCGGGTCTGCCCTAGGACTCTTAAAAGATACTTATGAGCTTCAGGCACCCTATAGTACCTATCAGGTTTAACAGGAGCAGGAGGCAAAGAATCAGGGTTCAGGAAGCCTCTGCAAAACATCTTCCACCACAGTCAACACAGGAGGTATAGCTAAGGGCCTATGCTGGGGTAAAAACAAGAATTCCCTAAGCCTTTTCCTGGAATCAGAGTAATCTTGGCCTTCCCATTTAAAGTGCTCCCTCATGGAATGCAGAGTCTCTGAAAATGAGAAATCCTCAGGAGGAGAAGCTGTAGGAGTGGAATCATCCACATCAGAATCAGAATAAGGAGGAAACTCCTGCAAGTCTTCAGAAGACTCAGAAGCCTCTGAACACTGTTCAAAACTCTCAAACTCAGGTTCCACCCTAGGCCTCTTATCAGGAGGGGCATAGAACCTCTAATCATAGTAATCAAATCTTCTGCCATTTTAAGCATATGTTTCTTAGGCACAGAACCTGAAGTGCTAGGAGAAGCCCCCACTGAAGCTAAACTTGGCCTACCTCTCAAAGAAGTTTTGGAAACAGAAGGAGAGGCTCTAACTACCTTGGGAAGAGAGGGAAGAACAGTTACCTGAGAAGCCCCTCAGCCTGGCCTACCTCCTGAGAAGGCACATCCTGTAACAGTAAAGTCTCTGCCTGAGACTCCAAAGAAACTCCTGGCAAAACCTCTGGCTCCACTGAGCCTTCTAAAGAACCGACGTCCGGGACTGCCGGTTCATCAACCCTAGGCTTCGCTGTTTTGTCCTTGCGCTTTTGACGCGGGCGGCGGAGCATCCGACGGCATTTTATAATTGCAACGCTTCCCAAACACTAACCTGGCACAGTCTAACCTTCTCTTAATAGTGCGTTTGTTAAATCTAGCACAAGAGCGGCATCCAACAACGCCGTGCTCAGGCCCTAAACAAGGTATACACAAGGTATGGTAATCCCTATGAGGTATCTGTTTCCCACAAGAAATACAGTTATTCACTTTTTCTGACATCCGGTTAAATACTGAGGCAAGAAAAAACCAAAATGTTCCCCAACGGGGTACTTAGCCAACTTTGATTCGGTCTGAAACTCCGACTTCAGAAAATTTCAGAACGCCAACCTGCACTCGCAAAACTGCTTCTACATCGGACCATGCGGCAAAAAAGACTGAGGATATGACGTCGGTCATGCGCATTAGTACCCTGACGCGCCCTGACCGACGTCAGCCATATACTTTGGTATTCGGGACGACTGGACAGCGGACTACCCAATAGTTAGGACTGCAGCAATGTGGAATGAAGAACATCTGTATTCTAGCACTCATGACATCTATCGTATACGATCTCAGTGTCTTTCATTCTTCCAGGCCATCAAAACCTTGCTAAGATCCCTGCATCGCTCTTGCCCATTCCTAGATATCCTCCTAAAACATGGCTATCTGCTAATCACATTACTAGGTTTCCATGAGCATGAGCACCAACAGATGGTGTATCACTTCCTCTTTTGCCTCACTTACTCTGTATCACAAGTTATTCCGTCACTCAAAAGTATTGGTATGAAGTAGGAACATCTTGGTCAGTGTCATCCCCTACACACCTTGCCACAGTTTCCCTAAATCTGCTCAAAGTGCCCATTCCTAGATATCCTCCTAAAACATGGCTATCTGCTAATCACATCACTAGGTTTCCATGAGCATGAGCACCAATAGATGGTGTACCACTTCCTCTTTTGCCTCACTTACTCTGTATCACAAGTTATTCTGTGCACAGTCTAAAACAACAAAAAAAAATATTGAAATCCACTGCTGTATTCTACCAATGTCCACTAAAATACATCAGAAGAGGAACCCATAGGAGAGGCATTAGAATTAAAGCATTTTAAAGCTTGGATGAGGAACTGTATTCTAGCACTCATGACATCTATCGTATAGGGTCTCAGTGCCTTTCATTCTTCCAGGCCATCAAAACCTTGCTAAGATCCCTGCATCGCTCTTGCCCATTCCTAGATATCCTCCTAAAACATGGCTATCTGCTAATCACATCACTAGGTTTCCATGAGCATGAGCACCAACAGATGGTGTATCACTTCCTCTTTTGCCTCACTTACTCTGTATCACAAGTTATTCCATCACTCAAAAGTATTGGTATGAAGTAGGAACATCTTGGTCAGTGTCATCCCCTACACACCTTGCCACAGTTTCCCTAAATCTGCTCAAAGTGCCCATTCCTAGATATCCTCCTAAAACATGGCTATCTGCTAATCACATCACTAGGTTTCCATGAGCATGAGTACCAACAGATGGTATACCACTTCCTCTTTTGCCTCACTTACTCTGTATCACAAGTTATTCTGTCACTCAAAAGTATTGGTATGAAGTAGGAACATCTTGGTCAGTGTCATCCCCTACACACCTTGCCACAGTTTCCCTAAATCTGCTCAAAGTGCCATTGTCTCACTGCACCTTTTTAAAATGTACCTGGCTTACCTGAAGGTCAGTCTGTTGTGAGGTAGAAGGTACTAAATCCTCCTATGCCAATAAAACACTGGACTCTCACTCTAACTCTTCTCACAGAAAAGGTAAAACACACCAGCATTCTTCAGTGTTGATTGCTATCACAAT
The DNA here is from genome assembly GCF_019279795.1 of Protopterus annectens. Lineage (NCBI taxonomy): Eukaryota > Metazoa > Chordata > Ceratodontiformes > Protopteridae > Protopterus > Protopterus annectens. The sequence goes on from NC_056737.1 coordinate 1,607,779,631, forward strand.
CTTGTTTCATTTTTCTTGCTTCCTTTCGTAATGACACCAAGTAATCCACAGCAAACAGGACTATAGAATCGGACCAAATTTAATAGCTGGAACGTATACAACAGTCACGTAAAAACTACACCAGTTACAGTTCCTTTTGTAATGAACTGGATGCAGAGACACCTCTTTTGCATAGCACTTTTGTATTTTGTCAACATGAGTATTATCATGGCTCTGTTAAAGGTCATCTCGTTTCTCAGTACACACTAACCTATCCTTTTCTTTGTTTTCAATATGTTGCTCTCTCTCTCTGTGTCAGGGGAAAATAAACATTGACCTTTCTATGACTTTTTTCTTCTCTGGGTTGTTGCCCTCTGAAAAAGAGTACCTTAAAACACATTTTGTCTTCATTTTGATCTTTACCCTCACATATAAATATGTTGTCTGGTGTCTTTCCTTGTTTTTCTACAGATATAAATTGGTTTAGAACACTAACCAGGCACTCTCTCTGTCCTCAACTACACTGGTAAAATCATTCTTACTGTTATATTTCTTACTCTCAACCAGGGGCGGCTCGTGGTATCGGACTGCCGGACTGCAGCCCCCTCAGCTAAAAAGTAAAGTGTGAGAAAAAATGTAAAAAAAAAAAAATACCTTTTTTTTTGTTTAAAACAAACTTCGAGTCCGTGACTTGGAAGTATGCGCATGCGCACTTTAACTGCCTCGGGCTGCGGTGGTTTTAAACAGCTTTTTTTTTTTGTTTTCATTGCAGCCCGGAGGAGTAATGAAGGCATCATTGTGATGCCCAGAAGTCTATGTGGTTCCAAACCGCATAGAATTGGAAGGGGCTCGGACTGCGACGTCCGCAGGCACGTCATGACGTGCTTGCTGGGTTAAATGCTGCTGATTGGCTGTCGCTCTCTTCCCGGGCTTTATGTGCTGGGAAAAGAGCGAGAATCAATCAGTCAGTTGTCAGCCTCCTTTGTGGATTGACCTTTTTTAAAATTTTTGTTAATAATTTTTATTTGTTTTGGCATTGGAATCAGATTTTACTTTTTATTTGGGTGGATTTTTGTCAGCTGTGCTGCAGCCTGTGCTAGAGAAGGAAGAACAGAAGAACAAGAAGAAAGAAGAAGAAAGAAGAAGAAAGAAGAAAAGAACAGAGTGAAGGTGCAGAATTAAAGTAAGTATTGTAATTTGTAGCTCATGAATGATTCACTTTTCCAGTTGCAACACAATGTGATTATGTGCTACAATGAAAATTAAAATAAGATGATATCATGATAATAAATAACTACACATTTTCTTTTTCTACAGTTTGTGTATTTGCATTAAACTGTGTACTATGTATATTTAGGCATTTTTTCATTGTGAAGATCTTTCAGCATATTGTTCTTCAGTACACTGAATTTTTGGTGAGATTGCTTTGTTGGTGTTTTCTTTGCCATTCCAATATGGTATTAATTGTCTTGCACCCCCATTTCTTAAGAAAGAACTTTAGCTGTTCTGCTGCTTTAATCAACAAATTCAGTCTATCACAAACATTCTCTGTTTCATCATCAGTAGAGTGCCATGATCAGGTCACACAGATGGCAGTGGGAACACCTATTTTAACTACATGATGTTTAGGGTTTTGTGGCATCTAAGCAAATCAATGCCTCAGCAAGCAGAGGATTAGGTCCAAAATAATTATTTAAATAAAAGGTGGATGCAGACAGCTATGTTACCTTCTAGTTTGTTAGTCAGGGATACTATCATAAAGTGCTCATCTATGAAAAAAAATAACAACAACATTCTGGACAATATTGATAGATGTACTCCTATAGTCACCTCACCCCAGAGTCACATAAAGGGTAAATAGGGCAAATAAGGTTCTAAGCAAGGGACCCATCTGGGGAGGGCATGGGCTTCTCTTCATGAAATTAATTGTAGAAAATCTCCCTTTCATTTCACTGCACATTTCCACCACCATATTGCAAGTAAGTTAATTATTGCTTATTTAACATTCAACAATGCACTTGTTTCAACAATGCTTGGGAAAATAAGTACACTTACATACTCTAATCTTAAGATTTGCAACATGTTAAATGCCACCTTATACGCATGTCCCACTATTAGTGGACTATGTGTTCAGCTTATTCAACTGCTCCATTACTAGTGGTCTAGATAAGGGTTGATAACCATGGCTTTCATTTGTATATTTATTTACTGAGGGTTTTTGCCCTTTTCAGCCAAACTCTATGCTGTACTGAAGTCAAGGCAAGGTGATGGTTCAAAGACAACATAAGTAGGTATGATACAGCATAAAGTACTTGGAGAAATTGTACGAAGGCAGCAGTATTATAGTACAACTGATAACTAAAAAAGAAAACAAAAATAAAACAAACAGTGAATGTGCCAGCTGTAATATAGTAACTCAACAATATCCTGTGCAAGGCAGAATGAGTTTCTCTTGTGCTGCTGCTACCAGTAAGACAGATTTGATGAAGAAACACAATTAAACTACATTTGACTTAATTTTCTTTCACAAAGCAGGTGATTTGGCATAGTAGTATGTTGCTATGACTCTTTTGCATAGGGACCTTGGCAGTAAAATGTATGGTGGTAACACAGCATTTTATTCTAGCAACTTTTCCAAGATTATATAAGCAATGTTTAATGTGTCCCTGGTTTTTGGCCGTTTGACCCCCCCCCCAATAAATTTGGCTTTTTCCAGATTTATTGTGCTGCGAAGTTGAGATGCAGTTGAGTATTGAGTAGATTTTACAAGCAGCTGAGAGCTGCAGGGGAAGAGAAGTTTAGTGCTGCTTGCATTGTTAATAGCACAACAGGTTGTGTACTTGCTTTTGATGCAGAATATTGTTGGTTCTACTCCCACAAAGGGTGAATGCTGCCATACTGAAAAACTTAAGATACTAACTATGAGCCTGTTATCAGTTTGCCATCCATTCATTTCCTATTGCAATATTACTAGCTTATTTTTAATGTAATAGAGGCAATTTATTCCTCAGGGGCATCAGACACTTTATTTTTCGATGAAACCATGAAATATAAAGGTGTTTGCTAGCAGCAACATCTTCATTAGTTACAGATGTATTTAATGTGGAATTTAGATAAATGTTTTACTTCTTCAGAGATTGTGCATATTTACTGATAATGGTGGACTGCAGAATTGTGCATATTTACTGATAATAGTGGACTGTAGAAGTTTGAGTAGTCTTTTATGATGGAAATGTTCTGAATTGGGCAGTTTTGTCATTATTGGTGTATGCGTTTTGTTTCATTGTTTACTGGAAAAATGTTCAAAACAATAGGTGTATCAAAGAGCACATGTATGTTTCATATGCAAGGGGCCTATGATTTGAAAACAGCCCATAATTAATCTTTATCTGCCACTGGTAAAATGTATTTTCTTTGAATGTGGGTTTCAATGCTGTTTCAATGAATGTGAGTTTCAAGGGCAGAGAAGTTTTAATGCTAAGTTTGTTTAGCAGATGTCTTAGTGTTTGTGCTGTAAAATGCAAAATAAAACTTTCAAATGAAGTCCAAATCATCAGAGAAATAAATCAGTATGCACATAAGTGTTTATGGTAAATGGAGTGAAATAGCCAAGTAATGGATCATTGGAATGGCTGCAGGGGGAGGCTCCATTCGACCATGATTTTGTGAGGGGGAAGGGCGGCAAACTTAGACAGCCCCAGCTGAACTATACCTCCCAACTGTCCAGATTCTCAAAGAATGAATAGATTTTTTGCTTCTTATTTTTAGTTTGTTCCTCATAAAATTTGTGGTTTTCTGGCAAATCATTTAGGAATTAAGTCACTAAACAATGACACACCAAGTTTTAGACTTCATAACCTTCAGAAAAATGCATGCTAAAGTAAGACCTGTTGTTCTATCAACTGTCTCAGTTTATACAAGAGCAATTTTTAGTACTGTTTATATGTTCCCCCAATATATTTGGCCTTGTCCAAATTTATTGCATTAACAGGTTGAGAGGTACATGCAAATAAATTGCTTTATAGAATTAGGCATAGCCAAACCTCTCAACTGTCCCTGATTTTGGCTCAAAATGTTGCTCTTCCCCTAATAATCCCTCCGCAAAATAGCAATTTTGGAAGAAACACAGAGGGTTTACAATTAAGAAATAACTGTAATAATTAGAGTTATAGATTACTTTTATTTCAGAAATGCATGTAGATTATTTTATTTTGTCAGCTGCTCACATTAGCAGTACTAATATTAAAGTGTCCCTTCTTTGACAGGTTCCTAGCTGTATTGTGTGGCTATTTTATATTTTTACATCACATTTTTGGTCCATTTTTCATAAAATTGTGTTTTTTTTTTGGCAAATTAGTGACAAATCATTAAAGACTGAAGTTAGAAAATAATGACAGACATTTGAGTTTCAGATTTCATACCATTCAGAAAATTCATATTAATGCAAGACCTATTCTATTATCTTTCTAAGTTTATAAGAGCAATATTTTAAAAACTGTCCTTATTTTTGGGCCTTTGTCCCACTTCTTTGTATGGCTTTGTCCAGATTTCTTGCACTGAGGTTGAGAGGTATGACAAATGTCAGGGTCATCACAGTCAGCCAGAGACATTTCAAATTGTGACATACTTGTTTCACCCCACTCCCCCATGTCGTGACTCTGGATGTGTCGAAGCAAGGCAAGGAGTAGTTATGCAGTGTAAATGTGCAGAGTACCCCCCCCCCATCCAAGGTAGACACAAAGTACTACAGTGGCTTTTCATCTGTCCTTGATTTTTGCAGAATGGTCTGGTTTCTGTCATTTTTTGTACTGTTGATTTATGCTTATTACTCAAAGTGCCTGTTGCTCTGTGTTTAAGTAGCAATACTTTAATGGCCATCAGGTAAGCTTGGCTGAGATTGTAAGATGCAAGTAAGCTTTAATAAGCATACTGTTAAAGAATTGTCAACATTGAAAGGCTTTCTTTTGTTACCATGTAGAGAATACTTAACTAGATAATGTATAAGCCTTTGGTATTGAAATGCATATGACAGTATTTGTAATAAGGGACAGGATTACATTATGTTAAGAAGCTTATTACACTTGGAGACTTCAGTCATCTCTGCAGGCTTTACCCGTAAACTGAACAGAATGCCAATCGTGTGGTCCATAACCTGTACAGTAATCCTTTTAAGCAATGTATCTTGAGCTTATTTCTTGTTTGCTTTTCATTTTTTACTTTGATCATGTTTTCCCTATGAAACAGGTAGATAGTTGTCAGGCAGCAGGTCTTTTTTTGGATAAGGAACAGTTTTACAAGTGGGGGCATCAGAGATTTCTACTTTTAGCATGTTACTTGGTACTTTAATAAAGCTGAATATAAATTAGAACTGCAGTGCAAGAAGTGGTTTGAGTTTTAGTGCTGCTTGTTTTTCTTATACTTGATTTTGATTGGCATTCCATTAATGTATTTAAAAAATAAATTTATTTTTTCATGCCTCACAACCTTTTTGTTTCCATCTAGATATTAAGTAAGCTGTCATGCAGCCAATGCATTGAAATATTTTTATTCTTCTACACTTCATTTTGTCTTGATTGGACTCCTCATAATGATGGTTTGGCACCAACGGCAGTGTATTTAGTTAGTTTTTTGTGGTTTTGAGCATAGCTCCTCCCCCTTCTAGTTGGCCACACCCCTTCCCATTGACCACACCCATTCAGCTGTCTCCTGCAGCCCCCCTTTGATTTGAAGTCACCAGCCACCACTACTCTCAACCCCCACCTGCTGCTTAGAATTCTCCATTTCAAGTGTCTCCTGTTTGAGCTTGAAAAAAAAGTTTCGAAATTAGTTCAAGTGGCTCATGTAACTTTCTAACTTCAATTCTTTAGAATACACCCTTTCAGTGAGTGATCGATTGTCCTCCACCCTTGCTTCAGGATACGACACGTTTACTCCTTGCTTTGCAACATCTCCATGTTGCACATTTTTAGAATGTTTCTTCCTTGTACCGATTCTATCTGTATTTTCACATATCTCTCAAACTAGTGTAGGTTACTCTACTCTTTGTATTCCTACCTAAAAGTTAATACATTTATAGCTTTCTAACAGTAAGCCTTGACTTTTGCTGGATTCATAAACTTTAATGAATATGTATGGAGGTTGCTCTCTCTCCCCTTTTCTTTGTAAGAATAGGCACACCTACAGGCTTATTCAACTGCTTGTTTCTCTCCTCACACTTACCGAACGGTCCGTCAAAAGAAGCACCTTTTTCCCACTGCCTCCATGACAATTTAAAGTGGAAAAAACTTTTCCTTCATGTTATAAGCTAAATCGGGAACAAATGCAACTGGATGGAGTACCATTCTAATCCCAATGTTATGCTTTTATCTGAGTAATAATATATTGTTTCTGTTTATATTCCATTATTTGGAATAGTTTTCTTCTTGCATGCATCTACTGTTCGATAAGTGTCACTACATTACCTAATAAGTCTTTTCACTCCTTTGCCATCAAATAAGACATAGCACTTAATCTGCATAGCCACTAAAGCATCGAAGATCTAAAGCATGTTTAACCAGATGTGATCAGGCAGCTCTGAACCAATAAAGTGGACTGTACAGACATGGTACAATCACATTATGAAGTGTATGTTTGGAGGTGGGCTGAATTATGCAGGCAAAATATATCAGGTTGAAAGATCATGGAAAATAAACTGGTTTAGGCACATCTGAAATAAAAACAGTTATAATTAGCAATCAATTTTCAAGTTTAATAACTTAAACATGTCATATCATTGCTAATCTGATCATAGGAGATTACTAGGCTATGGACCCAGAGATCATTTCAAGCCTAGCAGTTTCATCCCAATGTAATACCACAGATACTCTAGTCAATGCCCAGGATTGTATTTAGTAATGACTGCCCATGTCCGGTTCGGTTGTGGGCACTATCCCCAGTAAGAATTTAAGGTGCCCCATCCACTCGTCCAGGTTCCTTTTGAACAGTGTCATAGAGGTGCTCTGCTTCACATATGAAGAGGAAGAGATAAGTTTCAAGATTCCTGGTAGAGAACGCAAAACAGCTTGATTTGCAAAGAGAGTTCCATTCAACGAGGAAACGTCACAAAATTCGCTTAATACTGGTCATTAACTTATGAATACTCAGTATCCTAAAATTTAATACCAAGGAAATAGCAGTATAAAAAAAAGAAACAGATGATGTACAAAAGCTCAGCACTCATAAGCAGATAGGAAGCATCTCAAAATAAGCATTTTTTAATGAACAACTTTTTTTTTATCCATTACAGTGTTAATTTGTCACATGAATTAAGATACATTAACAATGAAAAAGTGTGCAATGACACTGTTGATTATCATATACATAAACAATTTCTATCATAACTCTTTTTTTTTTCTAAACACCTTTATTAAATTATAAATTAAGATACAGGCATGCCCCACGTACATTAATTGAAAAGTAAACAGACCGTGTTAGCATTTGTCATAGTCATGCCTTATACATTACATAAATGTTTTGTTCTTTTTAGCTATTATTTTCTCCACCACATAAAATGCTCAATCCCTGTCTTCCCTTAAACCTCATTCCTCCCCTGAACATTATTCTTTCTGCAAATTCCACAAATTTTTATGTAATTTGATCCTCCCTTTTCTAAAGATTCAACCTCCAGTTCTTTTAGCTACTTCACAAAATTTAGTACTTTAATTACAATCAGTTTACATTGTGATTTCCATTTTCTGGTAATTGCTTTCTTGGCAACCAATAACACTAAACTTAACAAGGGCTTAATATGTCTAAGCAATTAAAATCCATTCCCATGTTGAAACTAAAAGAATCACTTCTTTAGCTACACCCGTTTGCCTCACCCCCAAGATCTCTAATAAAGTACTCTGTAGTAGATTTTTTAAATTTGCCAGCTCATTACACTCCAAAAAGTCATGCTCCCAGTTGCCTCTCTTTTCCATCATATCTCCAGCATTTGGAGGAAAATTCTTTGAGGCCTGCTTTGAGTAAAAAATGCAAACACTTCCAAGCACTAACTTCCAAAATGGTTGGTCTTTGTTGCACACTTGGAAGCCATATAGATATCCTTCCAATGTTCCTTTGTAAATTGCCTTTCCAGTCTCTCTTCCCAATACTTTTCTAACTTCCTCTGAATCAAACACCTTTATTTAACCACTAAAGACACAGGCATCAACAGTTTGTTTGTTTGTCTTTTGGCTTTTCTCGGTTAGGGGTCGCCACAGCGGAACTCCGGTCTGCTAATGATTGGCAGTAGCTTTTCACGAATGCAGAGGTGATAGCTCGACGTTCAACCTTCAACGAAGGCACGCCCATTTACGCATGTCTTCCAAACACCCACCCAACCGCGGGGAGGACATATACACATTACAAACATTTTATTTCTTCCAGCCTTCCCTTAAACCTCACTCATCCTGAAAATTAGTCTGCATGTATTGTTCCCACAGATTCCATTTATTTCTATGTAAATTGCTTCTTCCATTTTCTAACTATCTCACTTCTAGTTCTTTTACCTCTTTTACAATATTCAATACTTCAAATACAGCTGGTTTAGATGTTGATTTCTATTTTCTAGTAATTGCTTTTTGGCAGCCAGTAGAATTAAACTTAATAAGGTCTTACTATGTTTATGCAATTCAGATCCTGTGTGCTGGCTCAAAAAGTACAGTTTTGTACCTACCATAAATGTAGATGTTCGAAGATCCACATTGCTGCAGTCCTTACACTTGGGTAGTCCGCTGTCCTCGGTCGGCCCGAATATCAAAGTATAAGGCTGACGTCGGTCAGGGCGCATTTGACTGACGTCAGGACGTCAGGGTACAAATGCGCATGACCGACGTCATATCCTCAGTCTTTTCTTGCCCCAGATGTCAGAAGACCCTAAAAATAAAGGTCAAAACCAAAAGACAGCAAACAACCAACCAACCACCCTTGCACTAACTATATGTACAATACATACAATATACACAATATGTACAACCCAACCCACACAACCACCTCTAACTACAGAGGGAAGGAGGGAGGGTAAATTGGACTGCAGCAATGTGGATCTTGAACATCTACATTTATGGTAGGTACAAAACTGTACTATGTTCTTCATCTCACATTGCTGCAGTCCTTACACTTGGGTAGAATCCCAAAGCAGAGGTAAGGGAGGATGGCTAACTACAAGGAAGCAGGAGCCGCCAAAATGCCCTGCAAAACAGCAGTGGCAAAACCAGCCCTGGACTTAGAGTAAAGTGGCAGGTGATAATGCCTAGAGAAAGTATGCACAGAACTCCAAGTAGCTGCCTCCAAAATATCCTTGGTTGCCACTCCCTCAAAAAGCTGTGGAAGTGGCAGTAGCCCTAGTGGAATGAGGCCTAATCCCAGCTGGAACCTCCTTGCCATGATGGGAATAACAGAAAGCAATGCAAAACCCAATCCACTTAGAAATAGTTTGTTTTGATACAGGCTTGCCCTGAGAACTCAAAGCAAAAGAAACAAACAACTGCTGAGACTGCCTGAACCCTTTAGTTCTGTCCAAATAATAACGCAACTGCCTGTGAACATCTAAAGTGTGCAAAATCTTTTCTCCTTTATTTTGGGGATTTGCATAAAAAGTAGGCAAATGAATAGTTTGGTTTAAAGCCACACTAGAAACCACCTTAGGCATAAAGGAAGGATTAGTACGTAATGATACCCTATCCTTATGGAAAATCAAGAAAGGCTCAACTGCCATAAGGGCCTGTAATTCAGACACCCTTCTTGCAGAGGTAATGGCCAATAAAAAAGCAGTCTTCCATGATAAATATTTCAACTCAGCAGTAGCTGCAGGCTCAAAAGGTTGTAGAGTGAGTTTCTCCAACACAAAATTGAGATCCCAAGCAGGAGCAGGAGCTTTTATGGGGGTCTTATATTCTTTGCCGCTCTAAGAAATTGCTTGAACAAAGGATGAGAAAACAATGGTGGGTCACAATCATAGTGAGCCGAAATTGCTGCAGCATGAACCTTAATAGAAGAGAAAGACAAACCTTTGTCCAGTAACTCAGTAAGATATTGAAGAGCCACACTCAAATTAGGCCCAGAAACATCAAAATCTTTTGCTGCACTCCAAAATAAAAATCTCTTCCATTTATCCACAGTACACTTTCCTTGTACTAGGCCTTCTAGCTTCCAAAATAACATTCAAAACTTGCTGAGGAAGTGGAGGCCCACTATGGCTCAAAACAGAATATGCCAGGCTGTTAGGTGCAGAGAGTGAAGCTTGACATTGAGCAAATGGCTGTCCTCCTGTGACAACAGGTGTGGAATCGAAGGCAAAGGCCATGGAGGCTTCCGTACTAGACTTCTTAGTAATGGGTACCAGTGCTGTCGAGGCCAATCTGGAGCTATTAAAATCATCCTTGGCTTGTCCTGTCTGACCTTCAGAAGTACCTTTGGGAGGAGAGGCAGAGGTGGAAAGGCATACACATGAAGATTGCTCCAATTGAAAGAAAGAGCATCCACTCTCCAAGCTGTGGGATGAAACCTTTTGTGCAAAACTTTGGCAGCTGATGGTTTAGTGGAGAAGCGAACAGATCTATGTCTGGAGTTCCCCATGACACTGTCAATTCCTGAAATACATGAGGATCCAATTTCCACTCGTGGGGATCCATAATTCGCCTGCTCAACACATCTGCTAAGGAGTTCTGTGCTCCTGGCAGAAACCTTGCCTGAAGATTGAGCTGTAAACTGAGAGCAGTCTCCCACAAAATCATTGCTTGCCTGCATAGAGGATAAGAATGCGTTCCCCCTTGCTTGTTGATGTACCACATGACAGTTGTGTTGTCTGTTAGAATCAACACCTGTCCTGGAAGAAGGAATTCCTTGAAAGCTATTAATGCAAACTGGACTGCTAACATCTCCTTCATGTTGATATGTAGATGTTGTAGTCTGACAGGCCACTTGTTTTGTATCCACTTTCCATTTAGATGAGCTCCCCAAGCTTTGTCTGAGGCATCTGTCGTTAAAATCTGACTCGCCTCTGGCCGGGTCACAGAGAGTCCCTTGTTTAGGTGACATTCCTGAGCCCACCACAAAAATTCCTTCTGAATGCAAGGTATTATTTGAATGACAGTGTCCAGATCCTGGCAGTGCTGTGTCCATACATTTTTGAGATACCATTGTAGCTTCCTCATATGCAGTTTGGCATTGGGAAGCACCAGAATACAAGATGCCATGAACCCTAAGGCTTGAAGGACTGTCCTTGCAGTCAGCCCGGACTGATGAGATAGTTGATGGAAGTAAAGGGATAGACTCTTTTGTTTGTCCGGGGTTAAAAGGCCATCTGGGATGCTGTATTCAGTCTCACACCCAGAAAGCACATGTCTTGAGAGGGTACTAGACTGGACTTTATTTCGTTCACAGAATACCCTAGGCATCTTAGCACTGCTATCACATATTCCAAATGATGAAGAAGCTCTTCCCTTCCTTGAGCCAGAATTAGGCAGTCGTCCAAATAAGGACAGATCTGTATTCCTTTCAGTCTGAAGAAAGCTATCACTGGAGCCAGAACTTTCGTGAACACTCTGGGCGCAGTAGATAAGCCAAAGGGCAATGCAGAGAACTGATAGTGAGAAGTCCCAGCTCGAAAACGCAGATACTTTCTGCAACTGAGTCTGATAGGAACATGAAGGTAAGCCTCCTTGAGATCCAAAGTTACCATCCAGTGATCTTTGCCCAGCAGAGGTAAAAGCTGCTGCAACGTCAACATTTTGAACTTGGGAATGTCCACATAAGTGTTGAGGATAGATAAATCCAAAATTGGTCTCCACGTGTTCCCCTTCTTTGGTACTAGGAACAGGCGAGAATAAAATCCTAGGCCCACTTCTGGCAGAGGGACCGGCTGTATGGCCCCTAGTTGGAGCAACAGAGAAACCTGTTTGTGAGCCTCTATTCTTTGTTGAGGAGGAACGTCTGGCATGCCTTTGAAAGGAGGCAAGGTATGGAAATAAAACCTGTAGCCGTGGTGTATGATATCCAATACCCATCTGTCCTGGGTAATTAAACTCCAATTTTCTTTGAAAAGTGCCAACCTTCCTCCCAAAGGTGCTGCCAGACGAGCAGGCTCTGGCAGCTGAAAAGGTAGGTCATTGGGTCTGCTTACGAAAGGACTGACCCCTGCCCTCACCGAAGCCTGTGCAGGAGAACTCGCTGTTGTAGGCCTGAGAGAGCCCGGAGCTGTGCGCTTGCCAGGGCGAGATCTAGCGCTAGACTGGGAATCATAAGAAGGATACGCCCACCCTTTAGTAGGCCAATTTCTACTAAACTTTGGAGGCTGGACCTGCAAAAAATCTTTAACAGTCTGCATAGACTTAGCCTTGTCTTCCATTTTCTTTAAAACTGTCTCAACAGGAGGACCAAACAACACGTCAGATTGTAAAGGAGCATCTAAAATCCTTGTTTTAACATGTTCAGACAAATTCTGATCCCTCAGCCAGGCGTGCCTGCGAAGAACTGACCCAGTGGCAGCCACCCTAGATGAGGCCTGTACAGCATCAAAACCACATTGCAAAGAATGCTTACCCACCTGTTCAGAAACATGCACTAAATCTTGCAACTCTTTACAATCAATACCTACTGCCAGAGCATCAACCTTAGACTTCAATAGTGAAAGGAGATAGTTTTGGTATTTCAACATGTGAAACTGGCAATTCAGAGCCCTCATAGCAAGAGTAGAAGAAGTATAGACTTTCTTACCCCATCTATCCAAGGCCCTAGCCTCCTTGTCTGCAGGAACCGGATTTTTAACAACAGAAGCCTTAACACCTTTAGGCCCCTGGCTAACAGTTTCTGGGTCTGCCCTAGGACTCTTAAAAAGATACTTATGAGCTTCAGGCACCCTGTAATACCTATCCGGCTTAACAGGAGCAGGAGGCAAAGAATCAGGATTAAGAGAAGCCTCTGTAAAAACATCTTCTACTACATCCAAAACAGGAGGTATAGCCAAAGGCCTATGCTGGGATAAAAACAGAAATTCCCTAAGCCTTTTCCTGGAATCAGAGAAGTCCTGACCTTCCCACTTAAAATGCTCCCTCATAGAATGAAGAGTTTCTGAAAAAGAAAAATCCTCAGGAGGAGTAGCAGAAGGAGTAGAATCATCCACATCAGAATCAGAATAAGGAGAGTACTCCTGCAAGTCTTCAGCCGAAGACTCTGAAACATCTGAAGCCTGCTCAAAACCCCCTAGCTCAGGCTCCACCCTAGGTCTCTTATCAGGAGGGGGCATAGAACCCCTAATCAAAGTAATCAAATCTTCTGCCATTTTAAGCATATGCTTCTTGGGCACAGTACCAGAAGAGCTAGGGGTAACACCAACTGAAGCTAAACCTGGCCTGCCCCTGGGAGAAGTCTTTGAAACAGAAGGAGAGGGCCTAGCCACCTTAGGAAGGGAGGGGAGTATAGTAACCTGAGAAGCCCCCTCAGCCTGACTTGTCTCCTGAGAGGCCACATCTTGCAATAATAAGGTCTCACCCTGGGAAGACAAAGAAACCTCCGGTGGAGCCACCGGCTCCACCGACACCTCTAAAGAACCGGCGTCTGGTACAGACGGCTCTTCTAGCCTAGGCTTAACTGCCTTGTCCTTGCGCTTCGAAGAAGGGCGTCGGAGCATCCGACGGCATTTTATAGTTGCACCGCTTCCCAAAGACTAACCTTGCACAATCCAACCTTCTCTTTATAGTGCGTTTATTAAATCTAGCACAAGAGCGACAGCCAACAACGTCGTGCTCAGGCCCTAAGCAAGGAATACACAAAGTATGATAATCTCTATGCGGTATCTGTTTCCCACAAGAAATGCAATTATTGACTTTTTCTGACATCCGGTAAATGACTGAGGCAAGAAAAAAACTAAAATATTCCCCAACGGGGTACTTAGCCAACTTTGAACTCGGTCTGAAACTTCTAAATCGAAAAATCTCAGAACGCCAACCGGCACTTGCAATGCTGCTTCTGCATCGGACCATGCGGCAAAAAAGACTGAGGATATGACGTCGGTCATGCGCATTTGTACCCTGACATCCTGACGTCAGTCAAATGCGCCCTGACCGACGTCAGCCTTATACTTTGATATTCGGGCCGACCGAGGACAGCGGACTACCCAAGTGTAAGGACTGCAGCAATGTGAGATGAAGAACATCAATCATTTCCTTAGTTACAACCATTTGTTCCCCCAATATTTCTGATAAGAATACTCTGTTAGGAATTTCTAAACCTGCCAAATCATTAAATTCTCCAAAAGACATGTTAAGAGTTGCCTCTTTCTTCCTCATCACATCTCCAAAATTTGCTGTATATTAGAGTTAAAATTATTTGAAGTCTGCATGGTGTACACAAATACCTATGCAAACACTTTGAAGCAAAAATACTAAATCTTTTGGACTTGTTGCATACTTGGGAGCCCTATATATGCCCTCCCATGTTCCCTAGTAAACTGCTTTTCCACTCTCTCTTCCAATTTTTTCTAACCTCTGACTGATTCTTATAGTTAATCATGCTATGTTTTATATACTCTAATAATGATCCTTTTTTAACAGCATCTTCTGTTCTAGATTTGACTAAAAACTCTACCAAAGCAGGACTTTCACTTAGCACTCCCCTACCCTTTCTCTTTGCCTATACTCTGATATCAATACCTGGCAGGGAAAGCAGTCACTAGCTTGCAGTCCAAACAACTTCTTGGCCTCATCCCACTCTATTACCTTTTTTCTCTAATTATTTGCTCGCAGTACTTTGTTTCCTATGGCAGTTTTCTCCAGTAAATTCCAGACCCCTCTTACCCATTTTCTGGACCCCTACTTGCAGTCATCCCCATTGGCATCATCTCCTTTCCTGTGTTGGTTTAGCTCTAAGAATACTTTCTGCAACTTTATGAATATCATATCCTGTATGGCTCCAATTAGTCTCCTTAATGATCTGCATTCAAAACCCCCACACTCTCCTTATTTCCTACCCCGCCCCCATGCACACTTTATCATCATCCATTTCCACGTAGAATTATAATCATCAGCTTGTATTATGTATATGAGCCTTAACTGTACAGCTCTAAAATATTTCTTCAAATGAGATCATCTTAAACTACCTTATTCTACTGGGATAATCAACTTATCCCACTTAACTCATGCCCTTTTCCCCTCCCAGATACATTCCAACTCTTTAACAATTATTCTCCACAACTAGCTCTGACTGATTTTATAGATGTGCAATATTTCATATGCTATTTTAATTATCTCCTTTTTAATACCAGCTGCTGTTCTAGACTAGACTAAAAACTCTACTCTACCAGAGCTGGCCTTCTACTTAGCACATATCCCCTTCTCTATGCCTATATCTGCATATCAATTCCTGGTAGGGACATAACTCATTTTTTTGCATAAATACATACTCATGCACTTCTCTTTGCCTATCAACCTACTAATATTAGTCATCTATTTTGGACATACAGTAAACTCTCAGTTAACTGGAACTCATGCAACCGGCAAAAAATAAAAAATCGAAGAAATACAGTACAATTTTCATGTGTTGCACTTTCTATCCCTCCCTACAGAAACATACTCTTAAGTTTTTAGAGTTTTAAAAAGGAAGACAGGAATAAATTCCCTCTCTCCCCAACCTGAGAACAAGTCAAACTAAACAAACAGTATAGGGTACAGTATTAGTTAGACCTATTTTTAATAGTAACACTCAAGCAACCAGAAAGTACAGTTATTGGGCATCTACCAATCCCCATGGGTGCCAGGTAACTGAGAGTTTACTGTACTGTTCACACACACCACCTATTCATGATCAACCCCTTTTTAACATTTTCTACATGGGGTCAGGGTGCTGTGTAACTTGTTGCCATACCTCCCTATTCAATGCCACTCTCCTACCTTCTTTGACGCTCGCGCCTGACTGTCACAGGTCTACTCTCACACAATCCATCCACCTCTTTGCTGGATGTACTCATTTATTCTTGCTTTCTTCCTGTCTCTTCCAAATCTTCTTCACCAGACTGTCTTCTCTTTTCCTACACGTGTCCGAACCACCATAATCTGTTCTCTTTGACCTTTTCTGCAACTGCAGCTACTTTGGCTTCTGCTGTTATGTCCTTATTCTTTGTCTGTCCCACAGTATGCATCCTGCCACCTGTCTCAGGCACTTAATCTCCATCACCTCTAGCTTCCTCAATTGCTCTGCCTTTACTGCCCAGGTTTCTGTACCATACAGTAGCACTGGTTGCACCTCTGTTTTGTACACCTTACTTTTCAGTTTCTTAGAAATTCTTCTGTCATAAACACCATTTATCCTTATACAAAATATTTCCTTCATCTTTTAATAAGTACAACTCTAGATGATGTAATTCCTTTACAATGTTCAGTACTTCACTCATAGCTGGATTAATCTCTGACTTCTACTTTCGTGTAACTGTTTTTTTTTTTGGCTGCTAACAAAATTAAACTTAAGGCTTAATAAGTTTTTGACATTTCTAAACCTAGATACCAATTTATCACCATCATCTCCTCTTGTTAATATAATGTTACCCCTACCCCCTCAACAACTGAGTCAGAACATTCCGAACAGAGTCCTTAAATTCAGGTAAGGCCATACATTCCCAAAACGTGTGTTCCCAATTTCCTCTCTCATTCCCTTCACATCTCCAACATGTGCACTCCACCTGAAAGAAAATCTTCTGTAGTTGACATGGAATACAAAATAATTGAGGACACATTTCCAGGCAAACATTCTAAATCTTCAGGACTTCTCTGAATAACTAGAGGTCTGACAAATTTCCTCCCATTACTCTTTTGCAGTTTTTCATTCTAATCTTCTCCTCCAGTCTTTATTTACTCAGACTGATTTTTTATAATTACTATGTAACATTTTTATGTGTTGCTAATTAACCCTTTCTTAATAGCATTTTCTTTTCTTGGTTTCACCAAAACCCCTACCAGAGCTGGTCTTTCACTTGATACTACACCCTCCTTCCTGGTCTATTCTGCCACAGCTTCTGAAAAGGAAAAGATTGTCTGGCCTGGAGACTAAACACCTGCTTGGCTTCTTCCTACTCTATTACTTTTCCCTTCCATCTTATTTGCTTTCAGTATTGTGGCACCTTTTTACTTTCCATCAGTTTCTTCCAATGATCTCTTCTCTTGCCAACTTTCTATGCCTTTGGTTATATGCGTTCCTACATATATATATATATATATATATATATATATATATAAAATGTGTATTACAGTACTGTAGCTAGGGCGGGATGAGAGGGGAAAATCTCCTGGGTGCAAAGTGTTAGGGGGACATGATTAGCCAATCTCGATTTCTCTTTAATGCAATACTGGCTTTTCAAATCTTTTTGTTTGTTTGTTTTAATAATTTCTTCCCTGGATCATAAGTACACTTTGTCAATATTCACCCTTAGACCATACTTACTTTTTTTGAGAGAGCTAAGCCAGGGATGAATTTGTGAATATCAATTCAATCATCCAGTTTTGGTATGAAGGCAGATAATGTATCACACGACTTACTTGAAAGGATAAGTTAAGCTCCTCCTCAGAAAAGCTGTAATATCTTGGGAATAATGAGTGAGTGTGTCTGTCAGTGTGCGGCATAATGTTTACATCAATAGGGAGAGAAAGATAACAGAAGGGGAATAAGGTGGGAGGGAAGGAATACTGCAACAGTGATCAGTAGGACATCTACTGTGATGGCAAGTTCTTAAACAACTCAACTAAGTCCTGAGTCACTATTGCAATATCTTAACAGATGGATACTTTCCAGACCTGTAGAGAGAAACAGAACGGTGGCAGGCTGAAAGAGATGAAGATGAATAGTTCAGGAGGCCACACATAATAGTTCTGGCAAACTCTGCCCTGGACCTGGAGAAGGCATCTAGCTTACAGTGATTTGTGAAAGTGTGGAGAGATGACTAGCAGCTGCTTCTAAAATGGACCTGGTATCCACCCCCTTGTAGAAGGCCCCAGTCGAGTGGAATATGCTTTTGGCTACATGTGTAAAGTCCTTCCATGTTGAGAGTAGCATAAGGAAATAGACTTTAAGATCCAGGAAACTACAGTTTTATTAGAAACTGGTTGTCCTAACCTGGAATACATACAGGAGGCAAACAGCTGATTTGTTTTTCTGATATCCTTAGTTTTGTCCAGGTAAAACCTTAGTTATCTGTGAATATCTGAAGACTGTATGACCCCCCCCCCCCCATTTTGGGGATTGGGGAAGGTGGAAGATTGACTGATGATGAAAATCTTCCTCATGTAATATGTTTGCAGTACCGTCTAACATCTAATAATGCAGTTTCCCATGAGGAGGATTTTCGTCAGATTCTGACATCCATGAAGCTGAATCTCCCAGACAGAGTGGGGCTATGAAAAAGAGACCTATCATGGGGAAGAAACACAAATCAAAGAGGAAGAGGAAATATCCGTACAAAATCAAACGGTCCGCATACTAGCAGCAGGTCAAAAGTGAAGAGATGAGCAATTTTAAGGACAATTTTGACACTTAATTTATCTAGCAGCATACTTTCTGGTACTGATATTTCCTTGCTACGAAGAGACTTGCAGTTTATACCAACAGCTAAAGATTCTATTGTGGACACCATTACTGATCTTAAGGTGTTTGCAAGAAATTTAAATCTTAAATTAATGTTTCAAAATTCTTACACTACTAAACAGGTATGTAAACATTCAAACACTTTTGTTCCTGTTAGCTGTCCTGTAATTACAACATTCTATAATACCAGTGAGAAACAGTTTTATGAACCTGTTAATAATTCGAAGCATAATAAGAGTTACAATCTGTCAAGAGAAGAATTTGATTCTTTAAAGCAACTGCAAAGTAATACTAGTATCATGATTAAGCAGGCAGACAGAGGGGGTGCCACAGTTATAATGGATAGCAAAAAATATAATCAGTCTATGCAAGCATTTTTAAACAATCAAAGTACTTTTCATTTGTTAAACAGGATTAATGTGAATAATATAATATGTAGGGTTAATGATGTTATTTATGTGCTTCTGGTACAAGATGGTATTACATGTGAACTGTTCAACTTCTTGTATGTTGCTAATCCTGTGCTTCCCATTCTATATGGGTAACCTAAAATACATAAAGATCACTTGTACTCACCACCCAGTGCGCCCCATCGTGTGTGGGAGGGGATGGGTAACAGAGCCCATTTCAATTTTCTTAGAAAAACAATTAAAATCCTTGTTAAAAATCTTTAAAGTTATATTTGTGATAAAATAAGTTTATCAGTAGTATTCTTTGAATGAGACTGTTCAGTTTATTTCTGTAACAGTGGATGTCAACTCATTACCTACTGTCATCCCTAATGAATATGGCATACAGGCTGTGAGAGAATATTTATGTAAGGACACAGCATTCACAAATGGGAAAATAGAAATGATTTGTTTTATTTTAAAAGCTGTACTAACACATGTCTACTTTCATCCTTAATGAATATGGCATACAGGCTGTGAGAGAATATTTATGTAAGGACACAGCATTCACAAATGGGAAAATAGAAATGGTTTGTGCACTTTTAGAAGTTGTACTAACATGTAATGTCTTCCTATCTGGAGAGCTGCTGTACCATCAAGTATCATGTATTTGCTATGGGTACACCAAAAGCAAATACTTATGCTAACATGGCCCTATATGAATGGGACAGTATATGTATGTATTTGGTTCAACAAACAACTATACTGATAAAATTCTACTTTATAAACGCTTTGTTGATATATTTTTTTGGTTTGGAAGGGTGATGAAACTGAACTACAAAAATATGTTCGATTCTTGAAAACTACTGTTTCTGAGATTTAAGATGAAACATCCTAGAACAGAGATTTGTTTTTTTGGACATAGTATTTAAAAACACTGATGGGCTGATATCAATGAATATCTATAGGAAGGAAGGTCAGGCTAGCATGTTCCTCTATAGTTTCAATATGCATCCTGGTCATGCTTTTAAAGGGATAGTTAAAAGCCAACATACGAGACTGAGTACACTGACTACAGATGCAACATTATGTAACCAGTAGTTAGACACGTTAAGACAAGAATTACAGATGACAGGCTATGAGGAAGGTCTTTTGAAGGAAGCATCTAACTATGCTACTAAAGAAAGAGATGGTAGAGCCAAACCATATACTTCGTCAGAACATCCACAGACTAACCAAAGTCGTAATAACAACACTAAGTTTAGGTACATCATGAAATATAGTGTTAATACTAGTGGTGCTACTGATATTATACAGAGAAATTGGGACATACTAACTGCTATGCCAGAATTGGGTAAAATAATAGCTGTATCTCCCAGTTTTACTTTTAAGAAATGCCCTAACCTGAAACAGAAATAATGCTGTAAGGAAATGCATGAAAAGAAGGACCGATCCACTAGATTAACAGAAAAGGTAATGTTTCATGTTATAACAGTGTTTTTTTGTAACACATTGATCCTTCTGTTACTTTTGAACATCCACAAACAAAGCATATTTATGAATCTGATTACTGTGACACCTGTAACACAGAAAATCTGGTTTATTTAGCTGTGTGCACAGCTTGCAGTTTATATATTGGTAGATCTAATAGAAAATTTAAGGAAAGAATTTCTGAACATCTTTCAGAAATTAGGAGGAGCATGCTTACTAATTCCCTGGCTAAATATATGCATGATAATGATACAGACCATGCATATAAATTTAGAGTAATGCAAATGATATTTTTAACATAAAAGGTGGTGATGTTCTCTAAGTGCCACTGAACTAGCTGAATACAGGTGGATTTTAAAACTGCAGTCTGACTGTACACCTGGATTAAATGCGTCATTTATTTTAAAACCTGTATTAAAACAAAAGTAAATGAAACAAAAGTGAAAGTTGCTATTGACTGCCTGTATTAAGTTACTTTTGAATGTACTTTTTATATGTGTTGCTGTGTCTTTAAATTTTAGATTCTCTGTATGACAAGCCAGGCTCTTATTGGGCAATGGGATCATGCGCTGTATTTAAAAACTCTGCATTTGAACTGTGTTTTACATGCACTGAAGAAGGGATTATTCCAGAAAGTTCTGCTGTTTGTATTTTAGATTAAAATAAGTGAGTTTTTTTTTCTTTCTGGTGTTGAGATCCAATTTTTATTGTTTTTACTAACTTTTGTATTTTACCCATTGATCTCAAATACTCATTTGCACTCCTTGAAGCTGACTGGTACAGGATATAAAACACACAGCCTAGGCTGTTGCAGCAGTGATCAGTATGAACACCCCCCCTCTTGGTCATCTGAATTAGTATCGGATGTGATAAGACTTTGTAGGGAAGTCACTATGTCTCTTCTTACATATCCACTTTCTTGGAATGTTGGTTGAGGGTAAGTTGGACTCATCAGAAGACTCTGATTGCACCACTGCAGATTTTTTGAAAATATCTCCTTTGCACTGATCCTAGGATGCATGAAGTGCCTGAGACCCAGAAGGGTGGGTATCCAGGGCTGGAAATGACACAGAATTAGCCTGCAAACCTGTTCTCAGATGAGAAGCTATGATCCTTAACATAACCTTGAAAACAGAGCCTAAATCTGTTTTACCCAAGTAGCCCCCATCAAGTGCCTGTACCATTCTTCCAGAGGAAGTTGTTGGTGGCACCAAAGAAGGCAATCCTAAGATCAACAAAGAGGAAGGTTATGAGGAGGAGATTAGTGTCAACACCTCAAAGGCCATGGTCTTCGACACCAAAAAGGGGATGTATGAGATAGCTCCAAACATGGTATGAAATCTCAGCACCAAACCATCAGTTGCAAGTCCCACTCGACTCTAAAAGCCTTGGTGTTGAGTGTGTCTGATCCAGAATCGTGGAGGCTAAAGGCAATGGACCAGTCAGTCCACAGGAAGTAAGCTCAGGATGATGCAATGGCTCCAACTTCACTGGTACAGACCACAAAGGAGGTGATACAGAGGAAGAATAGCCAGCCCATTCACCTCTCAAAACAGAGGTGGATGGAAGGAAATCCATCTCCACCTGAGTATATAAGAAAATCTTTATGATGCATTCTCAATCTACATCTGCAGCGCTCCAGATGTACGCAAAAGAATGAATGGATGATGTAGATCTGGGCTGAGAAAGGAAGTGGGAGTGTTCCCTTCTAGAAGGAAGTCCAACTCAGACTCCTCTGGGATCTATCAGGTATCACAATCAGCTCTGTAACAGATGGATAAAAAGTAGAAGTAGAAGACTTGCTAGACATTGATGATTAAATCTACTTCTATCTAGTTACCATTGGATCCGACTAGACAGTCAGTTCCTCTGGTCTTTTTTTATGGATCCTTATCCATTTCTCTATATTTAGAATTGCCATTGCCCTTTTCTTTGTTTTAATTTGATTTGGTCCAAAGGACTTACAAAGAGTGCAATCCTAAGATAAATGCATAAATGTTTCACTTCTAGACACATGACACACAAATTTTGTGCCCTGAGGGGAAATTTTATGTCCACTTTTTAAGCATTTTTCTAAGCTCTTCTTTCTCCATCAAAGTTTTATTTATTTTATTTTATTTATTTTACATTTGTTTACTGGGCTAGTCCAACTGGATACATGTCCATTTTCAGTGGAGGCCCGGGGAGAAAAGCTCCAGTTATACAGCATCATAGAGACATACAAAAACATTTAATAACATTTAGATTTTACATTTATAGAATAGACATTTTAAAACAACATTTTGAACATTGAAAGAAAAAAGTTTGGCAATAACATTAATATGGCGTAATACCTCTGCAGTTACCAAAAATTAGAATAAGACAGAAAAAAATGGCTAATAGAGTTACAGATAAAAAGTAATACTCAGGGAGGAGAGTGCAAAGAATAAGGAGGAGGGTTAGTTATAAGGAATGGTTAGAAGTAGAGATTTATGGTAGAGAATAATATTTTGAGTGGTGACAGGTAGTTAGAGAAAAAACAAATGGTTAGTCAGGGTTGTTACAAGAGCATAACCAGTGATTGGAGAGGAAAAGTTTTAGGTTAGTTTTAAATAGTGGGAGAGAGGTAAGGGTAGTGAGGTCATTTGGTAATTGATTCCATATTTTACCAACTGAGTTTGAGAATAACGAATCACCTGCTAAGTTATTAGAGAAGGAAGTGTGTATCAACATTTTGTTGGCAGAGCGCAGATTCTTCAAATTATTATAAGGTCTTATAAGGGTAGAGAGAATTGGGGTGTTATTGGGTTGGTGTAGGGCTTTGTGGGCGATTATAAGTTGGTTAAATTGTAGTAGTAGCGTTAATTCAAGCCATCTTAGCTGTTTTAGATTCTGACAGTGGTGGGTCCTGTAAGGGGAGTTGGTAGCAAATCTAGCAATATTATTGTATGATCTAGTAAGATTGTTAAGATTATTTTTAGAAAGATTGGTATATATGGGGGAAGCATATAACGGGGTAGAGATTAAATGGGTTCTAGCTATTGTGGCTCTGGCTACTGGTGTCAGGAAAGGTTTAATGCGATAAAGGGATCCAAGTTTTTTGTTAGTAGATTTAATTGTAGAATTTATGTGAGTGTCAAACTTTAGTTGATTGTCAATAGTAATTCCAAGGAGTTTGGTGGTGGGGTCTGGAGAGATAACGGTGCCATTGTCAGATGTAAGTGTGAAATGGAGAGGGGGAGATAGATGAGATGGGGTAAAGAGCAGTAGTTTGGTTTTTTTAGGGTTAAGAAGAAGACAGTGGTTAGAGAACCATTTTTCAATAGTAGAGAAGGCTTTTTGTGTGTGAGAATGAAGATCAGTTTGGGATGAGGTAAAACAAATGATAGTGGAGTCATCAGCATATTGAATACAGGTAGACTGTGGAATAGAGAGGTGAAGGTCATTTATGAAAATGGAAAACAGTAGTGGACCTAAAATTGAGTCTTGTGGGACACCTAGAGAGGTAGGAAGAAGGTCGGAAAGATGGTTTTGCCAGAAAACAGCTTGTTTTCGGTTATCCAGATAGGATGTGAACCAGTTCATGGCAGAATAGTCGAAGGAAAGGGACTTCAGTAGGTGGAGGAGAAGTTGATGATTAACCATGTCGAAGGCTTTAGATAGGTCTACAAAGAAAGCAGAGGATAAAGTATTATTGTTACGATTTTTGTTGATACAGTTAGTAAAGGATAGTAAGGCTGCGGTGGTACTATGAAATGGCCGAAAACCGTGTTGACAGTTAGCTAGGAGCTGATGGTGGAGTAGATGGGTTATAAGTTGTTTATGGATACATTTCTCCATGATTTTAGCAAGTGGGGAGAGTAGAGCAATGGGACGAATGTTAGAGAAATCAGTAGAGTCGCCACCTTTATGAAGAGGAATAATATATGAGATTTTCCAGATTTATGGGATTAAACCTTCTTTTAAGGTTCTATTGATTAATATGGAGATTGGGTAGGCAATGGCTTTGGCTCCTATTCTGAGGTATTCGGCTGGTAGTTGGTCAGCTGAGGGGTATTAGGTTTTAGTTTTTTAAGTAGGGAAGAGATATAGGAGGTGGGTATAGGTTCAAGGTGAAAAGGGGAGGAGTAGAGCTTGGACTGGGTAAGTTAGATATGTCTGGGTTTTGCTGATTTGCTAGTTTTAGTATAGTAGTAGTAAAGAAAGAATTGAAGGCATTAGCTGTTTGCATTGGACAGTCTGGGTTGGAGCCTAGTGGGTTAGGTGATTCCACTCTGCCTGGGGATAGTAGTGTGTTAATAGTAGACCAAAATTTATGTGGTTGATGAAGGGATGTTTGTTGTAGTTGTATATAAAAGTTCTTTTTGTCCTGTAGGATAGCTTTTTTTGTAATATTTCTTTGTTGTTTAAAGGTTTGGTGATCAGTTGTGTCCTTTGTGGACCGCCATTTAGCCCAAGATTTGTTTCTATTGAGGATTAGTTTCCTAGTGTGATTTGAGAGCCATGGAGCTGGTTTATTTTTCATTCTTATGGAAAGGATTGGGGCATGTTGGTCTAGGATTGCTAGGAAGGTGGTATTAAAGTAATTAACCGCTTCATCTATAGGGAGAGACTTAAGGGGAGACCAGTTACATTGTTTAAGTTCGGTTAGAAACAGTTCATGGTCAAGGTGTTTTTTGCTGCGGATGGTTCTGACTGAAGAGGGGATATTTAAGCTTGTTTTATGTCTAATAATATATATGAGAGAGTGGTCACTAAGGTCATCTGGGAGGGTTCCTGTTGTATAGTTTTGTTGTGAACAATTTGTTAGAATCCAGTCTAAGATTTTTTTTATTGTTATGTTTGTTTGTTCTGGTTGGAGAGTTTATAGCTTGTGAAAAGCCGTGCAGGTTAATAAGGGAAGAAGGATTGGTGTTGTTACATAAATTCCAATCAATATTAAAGTCTCCTAGTAGAATTGTTTCTTAAGGGAGATTGGTAGAAAGCCAATTTAGGAGGTCCTCTAATATAGTTAGATTTTTACCTGGCGGAAGGTAGGTGCAAATGATGTAAACTGATTTATGGGAGTTAAGCAACAGTTTAGAAATAATTATTTCTATGTTGTTATCAGAAGGTAGGTTATAATTCATTTTGCTGATTTGTAGTCCTGTTTTATAGATAATTGCAATCCCTCCGCCTTTTTTATTCAAACAGTCTTGTTGAATGATGCTATAGCCTGGGGGAATGATTTCTGTATCTTTTATTGTGGGTTTAAGCCATGTTTCGGTTAAACAGAGAATATCGAATTGCTGGACATCCAGAAGGGCATGAACTTGTGGTATTTTGTTACATATACTACATATGTTGAGATGGGCTATTGAGAGTGATTTGGAGGGATTGGTAGTTGGTAATGGGATCTTATGGTAGAGATTGTAGTTAATAGGGGATGGGATAGGGCTTGGGCCAGGGTTGGGGTGGATGTCTCCATCTTTTAATAAGTGGAGTAATATGAAATTGTAATATTGGGGAGACTTGCAATAGTGGTACAGAAATTTTTATTGCCTAAGATGGAGTATTCAATATGATGTAGTCGGTGATATTTAGCTTGAAAGGAACTAGGCTTAATGGTGGCATTTAGGAAGGTTGTAGATGAAGCAGGAAAAGGTGTTAGGGTTTGTTTGGAAGGGATGATAACAGGAGATAGGAGTGGTTGTTCATAGGAGGTTAAGAGGTAAGCTGTGGTAAGAGTAATCAGGAGTAAGAGTGTATGAAGACACTGGTATTTGTAAGGCATAGTAGAAGAAAGTGTAGTATGTATGTAGGGAGAAGAGTAGGTGTTAGTTTACGAAGAAAGAGTAGGTGGAAGGGAGGGGATTTAGAAATAAGGGGAGTAGAGTTATAGATATGGGGTGTGGCTAGTAGTGATTCAGTGAGTGGTTGATTGGTAAAGGGGGTGTGGTTAAGAGGGTAGAAGGTTAGAGGTACTGGGGCGGGTGGAAATTGGTGGGCAGGGTAGGGGAGCGGAGTGAGCCCGTAGGGCGAACGGAACGGGATACACAAAGTGGTCAGTAGAGGATGGAAAAACTATCAGTGAATGCTGACTAGCACAAAGGTAAGTGGAGGTGGACTAGGAATAGTGGGTAGGAATGGATTGAAATAAAGAAAAGAGAGAGAAAAAGAAACGATGGGAATTAAAGAAAATGTAAGGGAAAGTGAAAATAGAAGTAGATATTAGTGAAGTAGATATTGTTGGGGAAAGGTTGACATCTAGTGGACAAAAGTGGAAATGCACTTAAATACACCAGGGCTCCACGGGACTAAGCTAGACTGTGGGGAGATGAGAGCAAGAGAAGTAGGGGTCTAGGTAAGGGGGGAATGGAGATAGGGGAACAAAGGGGTTTGCTGCTGGCTAACTTGGCTGGGAGCAAACAGAACACCTAGCAGGGTTTACTGGGTATTTAATTTCAAGGCTATGTCATAAATAACATACTTTCTTGATTTCTTGTATTAGAAGCTTGCAGGAGATAGCAGGGTTTGATAATATGTCTTAGAGCAGTTGGCTGAGAATGCAGATGAAAATATAGGTGTGGGATTCCACCCAGGCGAAAACTCAAGGGTAAGTCCAGGTGAAAGTTTCTTGATTTCTTGTATTAGAAGCTTGCAGAAGATAGCAGGGTTTGATAAAATGTCTTAGAGCAGTTGGCTGAGAATGCAGACGAAAATATAGGTGTGAAATTCCACCCAGGCGAAAACTCAAGGGTAAGTCCAGGTGAAAGTTTCTTGATTTCTTGTATTAGAAGCTTGCAGGAGATAGCAGGGTTTGATAAAATGTCTTAGAGCAGTTGGCTGAGAATGCAGACGAAAATATAGGTGTGGGATTCCACCCAGGTGAAAACTCAAGGGTAAGTCCAGGTGAAAGTTTCTTGATTTCTTGTATTAGAAGCTTGCAGGAGATAGCAGGGTTTGATAAAATGTCTTAGAGCAGTTGGCTGAGAATGCAGATGAAAATATAGGTGTGGGATTCCACCCAGGCGAAAACTCAAGGGTAAGTCCAGGTGAAAGTGTAGGTGTTGGCGCTCAGCCAAGGACACACAGCAGCAGAAAGGAGGGCAAGTTTAAAAATACCCTTTCAACAAAATAAAGCAGACTAACCACAAATATATACACAAAGGGTAAGATAACCAACTACAAAAAATGTTTTTTTTTCTTTTTTTTTTTTGCTATATAAGAAAGAAAAAGGAAAGCATCTAAGAACCAGATGCTAACATGTTAGAACAGGCAGGTTAAAATGGTGATGTAAGGAATAATCAGAGTAACAACATGCCAAAAAGATTGTCTAACAATGGGAAAATGCAAGCAATAGTCCAATAATCCAAACAATTAGAGTAATGTATTGAGAGGTTATAGCACTTGGCTTTTAGCCAGTGAGACCATGCATCTGATCACAAAGGCAACAAATAAGATCTGAGATAGTTAGGGGCCAAGTGCAATATGGAAGGGAAAAAAAATTGAAGGAGGTCAAGAGTGGCGCACTAGTTTTGGAGGCTTGAAGACCCAACAGTCAGATTGGATGGATGGGATGAACAACATCTATGGAGTGTGCTGGGTGTAGCGGAGACTATGGTAGATTGATGGTGATCCCCATAGATACAGATATATGTCTTGCCAGTTGTAGTAATTCCAAAGTGGGGGTCACTATGAGCCAGTCATCCAGATAAGGGAAAAAAAGCCTTACTCCTAGAAGTCGTATGTGGGCCATGATTGGGGCCATCCAACTGGTAAACACCCAGGGAGCTGTGGTGAGTCCAAATGCCAGATCTCTGAAATGATAAAGGACTGGGTCCCAACTGGAAGCATAGGAACTTCCTTGTTGGCTTTTCTATCTTGATGTATAGGTATGCATCCTGGAAGTAAAAAGAGCACATCCTTTTCCTACCTGCAAGCAACGCAGAAAGGACTGCACCATGACCATCCAGAATGACTCCTTCACATATCAGTTTAGACAGCTTAACTTGAGAATATGTCTAAGGTCCTACGTTTTAGGTTCCTATTACGTGATCGCAGATGTACTCTATCGAATGTGTCTTGATCAAACCTAAAATAATGAAAAGGCAAAGTAGCGAAGCAGCTTTTAAGCGAATTCTTACCCTGGGAAAGAATTCGCTTGGCCGCTTCTGTTACTTTGCCGTTTTCGGCACTGCAGTGCGATCTGGGAGCTGGTATATTTAAGTAGGGGGGGCACAACCCCTCCCCCCACTTTATGTAATGTTTTAAAGTTTTTTTTTTTTTTTTTGGAACAGCGATTTTTTTTCCCCTTGGATTCCTAGAAGGTTTTATTGCACAACTAGCCAATTTAGGGGTGACACTACCTGGGTTGCACTGGGAGGGGAATTAGAAGTCTCCTGCATGAGCTCTTGTTGGGATCAATGGGCCAGGATCTCTGTTGACTCATCAGCTCCAAAAAGTCACCAAAGGAGATGCCCTCCTGAGAGGATTTTGAGTAACATTTTTCTTCACTGAGATCTGTATCTGGGGAGAATTACTCTGATGGAGATTCAAGGTGTTTCCTCTTACACCACCTCTTCCTGAGGGGACTGGGGGGAGAATCATCTGAACTCTCCACAGAGGAAGGCACCCCAGATCTCTACAATATGGATGTATGACATTCTTTGTCTACAGCGAACACAAATGAAAGGCCAAAGATCCCACCACTGACAACATCCCAAGTTGAAATTGACAAGTCCTGTACTTAACTTTTCAAAGAGCCCTAAAAAGCCCCGCCCCCCTGACTTCAATAATCCAATTTAAGCAACGAGGCCCAAGATACCAGACAGCAAAAGTGACAGCACCATAACTGAGCTAATGCTGGAGCCAAGCTTTCCATGGACAAAGTCATCTCTGAAGATTTTGCCACTGACAGATCAAACACCAAGCACCTCAACACAGACAATGATCTTGTTACCACTGTGGTCAAAGTGTATACTGAGTGGCTGGTGCAAAGTCTGCTGGGTCTAGTGGTATCAGCATGGATGAACAAATACCCTCAGATGCCGATGGAGCAGTTACAGTATGGCAGTCAAGTCAGTTGAAGCCATTACCAAAATGGGAGCTGGAGGAGGAATAGTGTGAAAAAGTGGAGCGCGAGTAGGGTTGTCACCTTTTCAAATGACCAAAGTGGGACATTTTTGGGACACACATCAGATTTTACAGGCCGACACATACCCATGGTCAGCACAAAGGATAGAACTTTACTTTTTTGCCTAAATGAAAGCTTATTCTTGTAGCAGTTTAGTTGCTTATTCTGTTTCTTGTAATATGTAGGTATTTTACATACAGAAATAACTATTTTTTGCAACTATTACATGAAATATAGGACATAATTATGTCCTACAATCTCAGGACATTTGCCATTTTTAATATTTTTGGTCAGGACACAACTTCCCAAAAAGGGACTGTCCCTCGCAAAGTGGGACAGGTGGTAACCCTAAGCGCGAGTCTTCTCAAGCCGCCCAAGGAAAAGAAGGGGCTAAGGAGACACTGTATTGAAGCTGGGCCTTCACAAAAAGTGGTTGGGCTTCTGACGGACCTGTAGGATCTAAGAGACAAGGGTGAAGCAGTCTAGAAGTAAGGAACCTTGAAAGCTCTTTTAGTGATGAAAAGCTACCAGCTCTTCTTGTTCTTGGCACTTAGTAGCTAGTGCCAGATAACTCCTGCTATGAAGGAAAAGTAAATCTGGTGGGAGTCTTCATAGATGATGATCGTGGCTGAGGTCCAGCAGTAGAAAAAGTCTGCAGATTTTAGCAGGATATATATTTTCCAGAATGTAACATTTACATTCCTTAGCCCTCTGTTTCTCTTTTCTGGTCGTGGCCTCTTGGAAAGGTTTCTGTCCTTGCCCTCTGATTAGGCTTTTTCCACCAGTAACTCGCAAGGTAAAACCCCTTTTAATACAATTTTGTTTCTTCTATCAAACAGCATGCAACAGCTAAAGATTTTACAACTATTACAATCATTGTCTAAATGCCCCATACCAAGAAACTTATGTCATGAAGGTCCTGTGGGGGGTGGGGGGATTGGGGGGGGTCAAACTGTATGAATTTTTAAATCCTGGTTTGGTTTTGTCCTCTATAACTGGGCGTTTAAACACATATCAAATATAGGGAATACTACAACAGCAACAGTTACATTTGCAGGGTAATGATAAAGCTTCATACAAGGGAAAAAGGAAACTCACTGCAAATCTAATAACAGAAGGAGACATAGGTTTTTTAAGACAAGAGTCAGGGAGAAAGAAGAGGGGAAAAGTCAGAGAGTAAAGACAATTCAGCCTCCTGCTATAAAACTGCGTAGAAGAGAAGCAGAAACTTAGTACAACTTGCCTTGCAAGAATTATATAAAAAAGGCACTTATCTGAATAAAATAGCAGAAAAACACCCCTGAACAGTCAACCTTGTTATGGAGATGTCAAAGCTGCATGATATCTGGAGTATTTTTTAGAGCAGGGGATTATGAGACAGGGTACAAGCATGAGCTTGTGAAAATCGTTGCCAAAAAAGAAAGTGCTAAGGTGACCAGTCCAGCTGTTACACTGTCTACACAGGGCCAGA
Organism: Protopterus annectens; assembly: GCF_019279795.1. Taxonomy (NCBI): domain Eukaryota; kingdom Metazoa; phylum Chordata; order Ceratodontiformes; family Protopteridae; genus Protopterus; species Protopterus annectens. Next base: position 1,607,810,643 of record NC_056737.1, read on the forward strand.
TTAAATCCAGAATTTTAGATGGATGAAGGAGCATCTGCAGGATCCAGAATTTAAGATGGATGAAGGAGCATCTGCAGGATCTATCAAAATGCAAACATTTTGGTGACTGTGGATGATGACATGCCTCCCTATCAGCTATATACAAGTATGCATTTATAGGTATGCACTGTCAGCAGCCTAGCACTGTAATGTAATCCTTACTGTACTTTACTTACTGTATTGGCAGACATTTAGAGGTTGATTTTTGACCTTGTCTGTACTATATTTGTAGACATTTAGACACTTGGAAGGTGCTTGGACCTTTTCTCCCAGGTTCCCCACTAAAAAGAGGCTTGTTTCTACAAGTCAGCCTTTCCCAGTCAACAAATGCAAAAAAATAATAAATTAAATTATATTACAACATTTCTATTCTCTGATCAGCGGCAGGGCTAGCCACCTGGCTGTAAGAACCTTGGCTCAAGGTGATGGCCTTTACTGATGTAACACTTCAGCCCCATGTGCAAAACTGGGGAAAAGGGAGATTATGGATTGAGTTCTATACTCTGATGTTCTTAGCAACTATAAATACTTCACCTCCGTACTCAGATGTAAACTCTGTACACAGTTATGCAGAATACACTTGACAGAGGACTGTAGTCTCAAAATGTACTTAAATCTGTTAATTATGGTTATGTGCAGCTGCTGTGTTACTGGAAACTTGCATGAGTTATTCATTCTGTGGTACATCTGAATGTGGCTGCTGCCTACACTCTGCTATTGTTACTTATTATTTGCTTGCTGTAGCCTATGTAAAAAGTGCATAACTATTAACAAGAAACATTTTTATTAAATGACCACTTATGACATAGGCAATCATTCATTTACATAAATGAAAACAAACCACACAGACACATTCCTAGTTGCAAGCACTTTACATCCCAAACCATAATGACATACTCTCAGTTGCAAACATTATATATTAAAGTAGTATAGTAAAAAACCACAACCTGAGAGTAAATGCTCCTGTGTCCAATAAAATAAATAAGCCAAGCGTATATGACATACACAGGGCAACCACGACTTAAACAAATTTCAAAAAGGTAATACTTAGTAGCGACAAATTCGTACTAACGATCTGATGTATAAACAAATAATTTTATTAGATAGCGAGCGCTTTCACCAAAATGGCTTCTTCAAGCTTTGCAAAACACAAACAGCATAGGTATTCAAATACTGCCACTAAAGCAGCAATTGGTTTGCATCATCAATGACATCATGCTGACCAAACACATCCACAACTCAGATTTTAAAATCTCAGCGCCACAAGCATGTATTAATAAAATAAAATAGACATTCTCATAGTGTACACACCTTATTCCTAATAAAATTACTTTACTAATGTATACAAATATATATATTAAAATGCAAAAATATATACATATATACCTAACAGTATAAACATATAAAAAACAAATCCATAAGACAAACGTTGACACAAACTACATATACCTAAAGACTACACGTACCTAAAAAACGTGTGTATAAATACTAACTACAATAACAAATAATATTGCATGTATAACTGCAGATACATATACTATATGTCTATGATGCTGCTATTCAAAAAGAATACATGCCAAAAGCTAAAATACGTATGTGTATTATAATAACGTGCAAAATAGTAAAATATATAACTACAAAGGTCACACACACTATAGGCTTAAAATAAATGTATGTATGTATATATATATATATATATATATATATATATATATATGATAACATGCAAAACAATAAAATAGGAAACTACGAAGGTAAATGTATCATGGTTTCAACACCTTAAACCTCTAATCCCTGAAAACTAGCTTTTAATAAATCATGTAAAGCTGAATAAATAAATCTTTTAGAGCAACATACGAAATAAAATAAAATATGGGAAAAATAAAACACAAACAACTATAAATGCATACGAACACATATCCATAGAACTTCTATTCATAAAAAGTAAATGTTGGAAGCTCAAAAAGTAAATAACAAAACACAAATATAACAAAGTGAAAGAAAACAAATGTATCTACTCAAACATCAGTTTTTCAATACTTTAAGCCTTCTGTTCCTAAGAACTGGCTTCAAATGTACTTTGTCATTCAAGCCAGATGGCTTATCAGCCCTGCATCTTACTATCCATTTTAGCTCACATTCCTCAATAAAGTTGTTAAAGTCACCTCCCCTCATATTGGCATTGAGCACCTGTAGGACTGCAAATTTAAATGTATGGTGCAGACCTGCTGTTAAATTATGCTTAGCCAAGGCGTTAACTTTGTGTCCAACTCGTATATGATACACGTGTTCACGAATTCTTTCACGGAATTTTCTAGTGGTCTTACCTGTATAGAACGCCTGGCATGATACACACCTAGCAAGATATATAACAGACTCCGTTTGACAGTTAGCAACTGCTCTAAGTTGGAAGTCACGGTGTATACAAGGATGCAAAAAATTAGTCCTAACATCAATAAACTCACATTGTTTACATTTCCCACAAGGGGTTGTACCTAAAGGCATGCTCTCATTCCTACTACTAACCTTGTTTAACATAAGAGGCCTATAACATAACAGTTGTTTGATATTTCTTTTATTCTTAAAAAGAAACTTAGGGTTCTCTCCTACTACATCTTTTATATCATCATCCAAAAGGAGTGTATCCCAATGTCGATGTATCAACTTCTTAATAGATGGTGTATCTAAAGTATAAAACATGGGTACCTTAAGATGGTTTGCTTGTACATCCAACATGGCAGTATTTAAATTATTATCAGGGATCAGATGGTTAGAAGATGAAAAATAAGGAGCTCCCCTGGTGGTTCTAAGGGACTTGGTATCCATAACTGCCTTCTCAACTTCTAGCTGTCCATATTTCCTTTCTATTAACCTGTTCCTAAGGTCATTTAGCTCACTTTCATAGCCTTCATCTCGTGGGTTAAGGCGGGATGCTCTAATAGCTTGACCTTTCATAACATTATCAAATGCATAATGAGGGTGCATACTATCCCTATATAGTAAGGTGTTTCTATAACACAACTTCCTATGGACTCCAGTGTTTAAAAGGCCACTACTCAACCTCTCGATGTGGACATCCAAAAAGGAAATACTTTCTCTAGAGGAGGTAGATGTAAACTGTAGGTAGTCAGTTAAAGAATTAATGGAGTTAACAAACTCCATCAGACTACCTTCGTCACCTTCCCAAATAAGAAACAAGTCATCTACAAAGCGTTTGTAGAACCTCACATTTTCCTTAAAACTACCTAGGGTGAACAAAAACTCATCTTCCCAACTTGCCATGAAGATGTTCGCATAACTATTTGCGCAAGCTGTACCCATGGCAACACCATAATTTTGTACAAAAACTTTACGATCAAACATAAAAACATTATTCAGCAAAACTGTTTCCAAAAACAACATTAATAAATCAATCACCTCAATTTGTAAAGAGGTGTACTTAGATAAATAAGCCTGTACCTTTTCAACTCCTAAGTCATTTGGAATCATAGTAAAAAGATTCCTAACATCAAGTGTTACCAAGATATACACATCATCAACACCTACTGTCTCCATAAAGCTATATAAATCTATCAAAAACTGTTTACTGTCTTTTAAAACAGACAAATTCATATCAACTACAGGTCTCAAAAAATGCTCCAAATACAAAGAGAAGGGTTCAGTCACCCACCCTCTGCCAGCTACAATAGGACGTAGCGGAGGTGCTCTTAAACATTTATGAACTTTAGGCAACCCTTGTATTATAGGTATTAGGGGGTTATTAACCTTCAAAAACTTAGACAGACTATCAGAGATGTTCCCACTCTTTCGAAGATCATCCAACATGTCATATATTTTAAAAACCTTAACAGTTACTTCTTCCATAGTGATTTCTGTATAAAAATGATTCTCCTGTAACATACTTAACATATTATTCCTATAGTTGCCACTGTCCATAATGACTATAGGACCGCCTTTATCCGCTGGTCTAATTACTATCGTATGGTCATTAATAAAACCATTCAAAGCTTTCCTTTGCAGATAAGTAAGATTACCTTTATTATAGCTCTTCTTATTCAAACTATCCATACTATACAGATCTTACTCAACTAGTCTCATAAACGTATATATATATGGGTGTAAAACAGGTACATAAGTAATGGGAGGTTTAAAATTTTCTGTATTTCCAGAACTACCAGTGTTACTAAATTGTAATTTCAACTGCACATTACGTGCAAAAAGTTTAATGTCCACTATGGTATCAACAACATTACTTCTCATAGTAGGAATAAAAGTTAAACCTTTATCAAGGACTTCCATCTCATATTTAGTTAACTGCCTCTTAGAGAGGTTAAATACTAAGGATTGCCTACACGTTCCCACATCTTTTTGATAGTGGGCCCCACATGGTCCCCTCCCGAGTTCTTCCTCTTCTGCCTGCCTCTGCTGTAGGAGCGTTGTCTCCTCACTTGTGGAATCGGCTCTATTGGAAAAGGGGTGTAATTGTGTGTAGGTGGAAATTATATATCACTTATAATCTACCCAATCATTTTCAGTCAAACATTACATGGTTCATTTTAGTCCTGCCTTCTTTTAAACCTCATTCCTCCCCTGTATATACTGTTCCCACAATTCCCATTTTTCCTTTGTAATTTGCTCCAACCCTTTTCAAAATATCTCAGTTCCACCAGTTTTATCTCTGTTATTATATTCACTACTTCTAGTATAGTTGGTTTAGATTTTGATTTCCATTTTCTAGTAATTGTTTTTGGCAGCCACCATAATTAGACACAGCAAGGTCTTACCATGTCTAGGCAATTTCAATTCTGCATCATAACTCAGAAAAATCATCTCCCTTTTCAAAACCAATCTGCCAAGCATCTCTAACAGTGCATCCTGCAGGGAATCCTTAAAGTCCACTAACTTACCACACTCCAAGAAAATAAGTTCCCAATTACCTCTTTTTTCCTCGTCACACCTCCAACATTTGCCGTCTACCTGTGGAAAAATTCTCTGGAGTCTACTTGGGGCATAAAAATATCTATGTAATAATTTTCAAGCAAAACTTCTACATCTTCTAGGTTTTGTTGCATACTTGGAAGACATACATATATCTTCCAATTGTTTCTTTGTGAATTACTCACCCAATCTCGCATTCCCAATCCTTTCTAACCTCCTCTGATTGATTCTTACATTTATGCAATATTTTATGTGCTCTACTAATTATTCCTTTTTAATGGTAGCTGTTATTCTAGATTCTACTAAAAACTCTACCAAGGCTGGTCTTTCATTTAGGACCCCCCCCCCTTTCTTTCTCTTTGCCTATACTCTGATATCAGTCATTGATAGCGAAAGCAATCTCTAACCTGCAATCCAGATAAATTCTTGACAACTTCCCATTCTATAATCTTTCCCTCTCTAGTTATTTGCTTCCAATACCTGTATGGCGGTAGCACTGTTACCTCACAGCAAGAGGTTCTCCCGTTCGATTCTCGGCGTGGCTTGGGAGTGCCTTCTGTGTGGAGTCTGCATGTCCTCCCCGCAGTTGGGTAGTGTCCGAAAGACATGCGTGCATAAATGGGCATGCCTTCGTTGAAGGTTGGGCGTCAAGCTGGCACCTCGGTGTTTTGTAAAAAATCTACTGCCAATCATTAGCGGACCGGAGTTCCGCTGTGGCTACCCCTTACCGGGAAAAAGCCGAAAAGACAAACAACAACCTTGGTTCCTTTGCCAGTTTTCTCTAATAAATACCAACCTCCTCTTGCCTACTTGTCTATATCCCTAATTGCAGTCTCCCTTCTCCATTCTCGTGTTGGCTTAGTTCTTCAATACTTTCTGCTACTTTACGGATAAAATATTTTGTATGATTATTGTTATTCTTCTTACACACCTGCATCCAAAATCCCAAACTTCCCCCTGTTTCATCATCATCCCTTTTCACACTGAATTACAGTTTTCTGTTTTTTCTGCTTGTGCTATGTATATGAGCCTTAAATGTGTAGCTCGGAAATACACCTTCAAATCTCATAATCCCAATCTACCCTGTTCTACTAGAAGAATCAAACTTATCCCACTTGACTCTTGCCATCTTTCCCACCTAGATAATGTCTTTCAGTTCTTTATTAATTGCTATCCACAACTTCTCGTCTAGTTTATAAAAATATGCCTGACCTGTGTATAAGACTAATAGGACTAAAACATTTTAACTGCTTGTATCTTACAATCCATATCCATATAACAAAGCTTCCATTTTCTCAGTTTTTGTATCATCTTTTGTGTAGTCTCTTCCCACATATCCTTAGCCGCTACACCAGAATGAATTTTAATGCATATTCCTAAATAATTCATTTTATCATGTCCCCATAAATATGAATATTCCTGAGCCAATTCATATGTGGGTACATAATTTATCTCTATTGCCTTTGTTTTAGCTTCATTAATATTTGTTTTAGCTTTTTTAATTTTGTATCCCAAAAAGATGAAAAGTACAGTTGTGTACACTTACCATAAATGTAGATGTATGAGTGTATTCACTGTTGCAGTCATCACATTTGGGTTATCTGCTTGCAGTAGCCCTCAGTCAGCCTGATTATCAAAGTCTTGGGTCCTGCGTCGGTTGCTGTCTCATCTTCCATGATGTCAGGTAGTCAGGGGCATAAAGCATGCAGCCAACTCCATTTTATCAGTTTTTCCTTGCCCCAGATGTCAAGTGCCCCCATAATGGAAAGCAATGGAAAGCAATGAAATAAATATATGTATATATATATATATATATATATATATATATATATATATATATACACACACACAAGGTTATACCACCAACAAAAAAGCAAATACACCAAAAAGCTTTTAAGCATATTAAAGGAGAAGAGAGGTATAGCCAAAAGAAGTCAGGGTGCTGGAGGGAGGGTAACCAGGACTGCAACAGTGAATACACTCGAACATCTAAATTTATGATAAGTGTACACAACTGTACTATGTTCTTCTGGTTTCACTGTTGCAGTCATCACATTTGGGTAGATTTCCAAAGCTAAGGATGGGAAGAGGAATTTAGATAGCATTTGGACCAGCTATAAGGCCCTGCAAGACTGCAGTGGCAAAGCCAGCTCTGGATTTAGAGAAAATTGGCAAATGGTAATGCTTGGTGAAAGTATGTACAGAACTCCAGGTAGCAGCTTATAGGATGTCCCTGGTAGGGACACCTGTGAGAAAGGCTGTAGAGGTAGATGCAGCCCTGGTTGAGTGTGGTCTTATCCCCTGTGGGGTAGGTTTTCCTTGGTGCTTATCTATTCAGAAATGGTTAGCTTTAAAATGGCCTTCCCCTCTGCCCCTGCAGCAAATGCCACCAGCAGTTATTCAGATTTCCATTGAGGTTTAGTCCTGTCCAAGTAAAATCTAAGTTGTCTGTGCACATCTAAGGAGTGCAGTATCAGTTCCCCTTAGTTCTTTGGATTAGAAAGAAGGCTGGCAAATGAATGGACTGATTAAGAGCCACACTGCATACCACCTTGGGCATGAAGGAGGGACTGATCCTGAAGGACACACTGTCCGCATGAAAGATGATGAAAGGGTCCACTGCCAGAAGGGCCTGTAATTCAGATACCCTTCTTGCAGAAATGATTGCTAAGAGGAAGGCTGTTTTCCAAGAAAGGAATTTTAATTCTGCACTTGCAGCTGGCTCAAAAGGAGGTAGAGTGAGTTTTTCCAATACAAAGTTAAGGTCCCAGGCTGGTCTTAAGTTTTTGACTCCTCTGAGGAACTGCTTGAGCAGCGGATGAGAGAAGAGAGGTGGTTCTGTGTTGTAATGAGCTGAAATGGCTGATGCATGAATTTTGATGGAGGAAAAAGAAAGGCCCTTGTGAAGCATCTGAGTTAAGTATTGAAGAATTTGAGGTAAATTGGGTGCTGCTGTTCCCATCCCTTGAGTTTGGTTCCAGTAACAGAATCTTTTCCATTTTTCAGTATAAGAGTTTCTAGTGCTAGGCCTCTTTGCCTCCAAAATGACATCCAAAACGTGTTTACTGAGGGATGGTAACAGAGAGATTAGATAATTAGCCAGGCTGCCAGGCTCAGAATTTGAAGCTAAGGATGCAGAATCTGGCCCTCGTCCTGGGACAGTAGAGTAGGGGTCTGAGGCAGGTGCCATGGAGCCAGCAGTGACACACTGCGCAAGAGGGGTACCAGTGTTGACGTGGCCAGTCTGGTGCAATCAGTATCGTCCTTGGTTTGTCCTGTTTGATCTTAAGTAGTACTTTGGAGAGGAGAGGCAGAGAAGGAAAGGCATAAACTGATAGATTTTTCCAGTTGAAGGACAGAGCATCCACTTTCCAAGCTTGTTTGTGGGGAGTCCTTGTGCAGAATTTGTCCAATTGGTAGTCCTGGGGGAGGCAAACAGGTCTATATCTGGACTCCCCCCATTTGTTTATCAACATGTTGAAAGTCTTTGGTTCGAGTTTCCACTCATGTGGGTCCATGAGATTTCTGCTTAGTTCATCTGCCAGTGTATTTAGCTTTCCTGGCAGGAATTGAGTCTGTAGATGCACTTGGTAGCTCAAGGCTGTGTTCCACAAAGCCGTGGCTAGTCCGCAGAGGGGGTATGAATGGGTACCCCTTGTTTATGTACCACATAACTGTGGTGTTGTCCGTCTTTACCATTAATTGTCCTGGAAGAATGTGGTCTTTGAAGCATGTTAGAGCATTCTGTACAGCTAGCATTTCTTTTTGATTGATATGCAGGTGCATTTGACTTGGGTTCATTTGCCCTGAATGCACTTCCCTGCCAGGTGAGCTCCCCCATGCATAGTCTGATGCATTTGTTGTTAGGGTTTGGCCAGCAGGGGGTAGAGTGAATGGTAGTCCCTTGTTTTGGTGGCAGGCCTCTGCCCACCAAAGGAACTCTAACTGTAGACAAGGTATGATAGGAATCATTGCTTCTAGATCCTGAGAATGCTGACACCATAGGCTTGTTAGATACCATTGTAGTTTCCTCATATACAGTCTTGCATATGGAATTAGTAGAATGCAGGAGGCCATGAACTCCAAGGCTTGCAGTATTTGTCTTGCAGATAGCAGGGTTTTTGTGGCCATTAGTTTGAAGTAAGTTGTCAAATGAATTTGTTTCTCTGGCGTGAGGAAAGCCATCTGGGAGGTTGTGTTCAAGCTTGCTCCCAGGAATATAACTTGTTGACAGGGTACATGATGTGATTTCTTTTCGTTTATGGTGTACCCCAGACAAGTTAGCACCTTTTGTACAAATGCTAGATCATTCAAGAGTATGTCCTGGCTTTTTGCCTAAATTAGACAATCGTCGAGGTATGGGTATATCTGAATATTTCTTTGCCTGCAAAAAGCAATGACTGGAGCTAGGCACTTTGTGAATACCCTGGGCGCAGTAGATAAGCCAAAGGGCAGTGCAGAGAACTGATAATGCATGTAGCCTGCTTTGAAGCGTAGGTATCTTCTGCAAAATTCCCTGATTGGGATGTGCAGGGAGGCCTCCTTTAGATCCAGTGTTGCCAGGTTAGGATCTTGAATTTTGGGATGACCAAAAGGTGTTTAGGACAGAAAGGTCCAGGATAGGACGCCATGAGTTGTCTTTTCTGGGTACCAGGAAAAGTCTTGAGTAGAAACCTTATCCCTTTTCCACTTCTGGTACAGTATGCATAGCTCTTATGCTTAAGAGAGAGAGTACTTGCTTTTGAGCCTCTGCCCACTGATTTGGGGGCAGATCTGGCCAACCGTTTGGTGTTGGTAACATGTGAAAGTGAAATCTGTATCCTTGGGAAACTATGTTTAAAACCCATTTGTCCTGGGCTGCGAAAGCACCTCACTGAGAACCGGCGAACTGGCAACTGCCTTAGGAGAAGCGTCGTCAGCAGCTTTGGACCTAGGCGGCCTGTCTCTGTCTTTATCTTTGCATTTTTTCAGAATGTCAGTAGTCGGATGGCTTACCAAAGCCATTTCTGGATAATTGAACCGAGTACCAAAATATTTAGAAGTGTAAATATACAGACAACGAATAGTTTGTTGTTTAAATAAGGCACAAAACCAACAGCGAAGTATGTTGTGGTCAGGACCTAGACAAGAAATACAGTATGAATGAAAATCTTTATGATGTATTTGCTTTCCAGAAGAAATACAATTATTGACTTTTACTGGCATCGGTTTAGAGCAAGAAAAAGTTTCCCAAATGGGGTACTTAGCTTTAGTTGAAGACTTTGGTTCTGAAAATCGAAAACGGAAATTTCAGGAGTCGTCCGATCGGCACTTGTGAACTGCTTCTGCTTCGGGCACCACACAGCAAGACTGACTGGCAAAATGGCATCGGCTGCATGCTTCATACCCCTGACTACCTGACGTCATGGAAGATGAGACAGCAACTGACGCAGGACCCAAGACATTGATAATCAGGCCGACTGAGGGCTACTGCAAGCAGATAACCCAAATGTGATGACTGCAACAGTGAAACAAGAATGACATCTGTCTCAAAATGTTCCACAAAACTTTAATGTGTCTTTCTGGTTTTTGTCAGGTATAAAATAATATAATCTGTAAATACAGCCAGCTTTATTTTCTTTGCCAATGGTTGTAAATATAATGCAAACAACAAATGGAAAGAGGACATCCATGCCTGGTTCTTCTGTTCAAGCAGAGAGGAACCCACCCCACTTCAATGTTCACCTCCAATCCCTCATATAGCCTCCTAATCACCCTTATAATTTTTCAAGAAATGCAAATGCTTCCATTGCTCTGCTCATAAAGTCCCAGCTTACTCTGTCAAATGCTTTTCCTGTGTCAAGACCCACCAACAACAATGGTATTTTCTTATATTCCGCTTCCCACTGGATCATCAATGTTCTGTTAATGTTGCCAAATGTTTGCCTCCCCTCCACAAAACCACACTGGTCCATATAGAGCAATTTTGGCATTAATTTTGCCATTCTTTTAGCCATTATATACATGAATATTTAATAATCATATTTTAGTATTGGAATGGGCCTGTATGAAGCTGGATCTGATGGATCTTTCATAGAAGTTCTGAAATATTTCTAATACCACTACAGGATCTGTTACCTCCCTAAAAAAAAAAAAAAATAAGAGGTTATGCTCTTAGCATAATGTTCCATCTGTGTTGTCCATCTTCATTTCCATTAACCTGTAGGTATCAGTTCTGATCCTTGGAACCGATCAGCCGCTTTCTTTCCAGCTTGGGTTTCCTGACTTGAGCTTCTCCTCTCTATACATAATGCCCCACGCTCCTTCAGAATACCTCAGATCGAGTTTGCCAAAAAAGCATAACACATAAAGAACATGATCATACCTTTAAATAAACACACAGATCAAATATGTATATAAATATCCATAAGACAGAACATCAGGAGCTCAACAGAGATTCCTTTGAAATTTTACCAGACTTTCCAAAGACTAGGATAGGGGGAAGGGGGGATGGAAAGGTTAATGGAAAGGAAGATGGACAACACAGCCAGATTGTTATGGTAAGAGCATAACTTCTTTATCTAATGTTGTCCACTTCATTTCATTAACCTGTTCATAGGTTCATACTAGGCTATCTGCCCTAGGGCATTTATAAGCCTAGCCAGAGTGTGTTTGGCTTTCGCCACCCATTTTAAATTAATTTTGCTATGCCCTTTTTCGAGGTTAGTATACTGTGCCTCTGTCTAACAGTGACACAGAAGTGATACCCGGGGTAAACCTACGATCCCCCATCTACTCATCAAGATTCCTCTTGAAGAGAGTCAATGAGGGACTCTGCCTAACCTGGACTGGGATTTTATTCCAGAGTGAAGGGAGCCTCTGGGTTATGAATCTGTCCCTCCAGCATGTCCTGTTTATTTCAGTGCTGAGGTTCAAGTCTCTCGAGCGTGTAGCTCGATGGGATTTGGATTTTCTGAGGTGCAGCATGTCCATTAATTCCGGATTGGACATGGCTTTGCACGTCAGGCACAGATCGCCTCTGAGCAGGCGGTATGCCACTGAGTAGAGCTGGAGTTTCTTTAACCGGGCAGCATATGGCATCTGTTTGAGCCATTTGATCCTCTTGGTGAGGTACTTTTGGGGTCTTTCCAGTTGCTGCAGGTGTCTGGTAAGGTACATCCCAAAAGGGGCATTGTACTCAATTATGGGCCTGATGAGGGATGAGTAAAGAGGCACGATGACCTCCCCTGATCTAAATGTGAATCCCTTCATGATTAGGTGGACTATATAAAATGTTTTTCTAACCACTTTGGTCACGTGGTTGTCAAATGAGAGATTGCTATCAACTTGGGTCCCCAGGTCCCTAATTACTTCTTCCGTACTTAATGGATTACCACCTATGTGGTAATTTGTGGGCACTTTGTTTTTGCCAAAGGGGATGACTATACACGTTTTGGCGTTTAGCTTGAGGCCATGGCTCTGGCAACAGTTGTCTGTTTCTATGAGGCCCTTTTGGAGGATGCTTGTGTCGGCTGGAGAGTCGATTATGGCGCCCAGTTTGCAGTCATCTGCGAACTTGGTCAGCCACAGTCCTTCCGTGTTGGCCTGTACCTCCGAGAAATATATACCGAACAAGAGAGGTCCCAGGACTGAGCCTTGTGGGACGCCACTTGTAACTGGTTTGGAGTATGACATGGCTCCAGAAATTCTAACCATGTGGGTTCTGTCCTTGAGCCAGTTTGCAACCCATCTAGTGACATAGGGGTTTATATTTAAGCTGGTGAGCTTATCTATAATGCCCGAGTGGGGTATTGTATCAAAGGCTTTTGTGAGGTCCAGGTAGGCTGTGTGGACCACCTTCCCCTCGTCAATGGCCTTGGTAACTGTTTCAAAGAAATCGACCAGGTTTAAGAGGCAGGATCTGCCCTTAACAAAGCTGAACTGGGTAGGATCCAGTGTCTGTAGGTCCCCAATATCTTTATTTATGAGGTCCATGATGATCCTTTCCACAGCTTTGCAGACCAAGCTAGTCAGGCTTATGGGGCGATAGTTTCCAGGATCCGTTGAGGCACCACCTTTGTGGAGAGGAACCACTGTTGCTGTACGCCACTCTTTGGGTACATATCCTGTGGTAAGGCTGAGACTGAACAGTAGTTTTATGTTTGGGTTTAGCTCTTCTTGGAGTTCATGTAGGACGCAGCCCAGGACATCGTCTGGTCCCATTGATGCTGTGTTTTTTGCTTTGGAGAGGGCGGCTCTTACCTGAGCATCTGAGATGTCAGGGGGGGCAGCACTCTGCTGGGATAGATATTTGCCCTTTTGGTGAGGGGGGGAGTTTGCGCTGAACCTGTCAGCTAGGATGTTGGCAATGTCTGTGGGTTCGGTGTATTTTTTGTCATTGTGGACTAATTCTGAGCATATCTGGGAATTTCCACCCAGGTTCCTAACATAACTAAAGAAAGCCTTGTGATTATCCTTAGTGCCCTGTGCAATTTCTCGAAGCTGGCCTTAGACGATTTTATGAGTGCCCGTAGTTTTTTGCTAACACTGATCAGAGATGCCTTCCCTTTTTGGGATTTTGCTCTATCATGTAGTAGCTTCCTCCTTCTATTGCATAGTTTGTTTATGGCTGGGGTCCACCAGACCTGCCTTTGGAGGATTGGGTCTTGGTTTTATTTGGGATTGCATGATCCATGCATTCCTGAAGGTGTTCATAGAATGCGTTTATAAAGGATTCTGCGGTCTGGGCCGTATTTTCCACAGGCCCGGGGGCTTTGAAGGATTCCACCTCGGTTTTGAGGAGTGTGAAATTTGCTTTAGAGAAGTTTTTCACTGTGGTTTTCTGGGCAGGGGGTGGGGTCGGGATGTGAATATCCAGTGAGATTAGTTTATGGTCTGATCTTACCAGTGAGGGATACACTTCTGGTCTGGAGCATAGAGTCCCCATGTTGGTGATGATCAGGTCTAGTATGTTTTCCCCTCTTGTGGGAGTGGTAACAAGTTGTTCCATAGCATTTGAGTTTATAAATTCTAGGAACCTTTGAGCTAGGGTGTTGGAGCTAGAGTAATGCTCCAAGTCTATGTTTGGGTAGTTGAAGTCACCCAATATAATGGTGTTTGGAGGGACCTTCATATTTTCCAGTGTTCTCAGGAAGGCCGAGTGGGGTTCCTGGGTTAGGGAGGGTGGTCTGTAGCAGGCTATAAACTGGAAGGCAGTTTTACCCACTGTTAGTTGCACATGGATAGTCTCTGATGCTTCGTGCTGTGCCACCAATCTGGAGGTGTGGGTATCTTTGACGAATATTGATACTCCCCCTCCTTTTGTGGTTCGGTCCAAGTTTTGGGGCCAAAAAGCATGGTATGAGGTATAACCTGGTAGTGCTGGGGTGCTCTTGGGAGCCTTGAACCAGGTTTCTGTTACTCGACAGATATCGATGTTCTCCATGCTAAGGAGAGTTTCGAGTGCATGCATCTTGAGGTTTAGACTTCTGGCGTTGAGTAGCATTACTCTTAGTTTCTTATCCCTTGTGATACCTATGGAGGTGGGTTTGTCTTTTGAGCCTTGCCTAAAAAAGGCACTATGGGGGTAGCAAGAGCCTTTGCCAATATCCGAAAGCCCAGGGGTGACAGGTGCAAGCTGTCCCTAGCGAAGCATCGTGGCTTGTCGAGCATGTCATCCCAGGCTGACAGGCATTGGATCCTGTGGACTTTGGGACAGAGTCCCCAGCTAATAGAATCCAGGGTGGCCCTCATAGAAAGATATTTCTGGAATACAGCAGAACCAAAAGCACTTCTACTCCTGGATATGATGTCTAATTTGTAATGCGTAATGAAGGTGTCGGGATTTGACCAAGTAGCAGCAGCACACATCTTCAATTGAGACTCTAGACCAAAAAGCCTGAGACATAGCCATAGACCTTGTAGAATGGGCCTTTATTTGTCCTGGTAAAGGAATATTTTTGAAAGAGTAAATGAAGGTAATGCAGTCTTTCAACCATCTCACTTTCATAACTTTGGTAATAGCTTTACCTCTCTTTGCGTCTGAAAAAAGAGAAGAACAACTGAATAGACTTCCTCAAGTGCTTGATTCTATGTATATAAAAATGAAGCTGTCTATGTACATCGAGCAAATCCAGAGTGTATTCCCCTTTGTTTTGATAATCACGAAAAAGACAGGAATATTGATGGACTGACTAATGTTTCCTTCCTTAGCCATCTTGGGTAAAAAAAAGAAGGATTAGTATGCAGGGTCACTCCCTAATCTTGTGGAAAATCAAATATGGAAATTTTGCTGACAGGGCTTGAAGTTTAGACACTCTTTCTGGCAGATGTAATAGCTACTAAAAACAGTCTTCCAGGAAAGAAATTTCAAGTCCTCCATCACTGTGGGTTCAAAGGGGGGAATGGACCAAAGCTTGCAAAATCATAGTCAGATCCCATAGGGTAGGGTAGTAGGATCTTTCACCAGAGGTCGGAGCAGGAAAGTGCCCCTATGAAATGCTTTACATAGTTTTGATGAAGCAAGGTATAAGGAATCAAAACTGACATGAAACCTGGATATAGCAACTAGCTGAACTTTGACAGTAGAATAACTAGCACCATGCTTGAAAAGGGAAGTTAAAAAATCTAGTATGACTGCCACTGGGTCTGTAATGGGACCTATCTGTTTCTGTTCATCCCAAAAGAAAAATCTCTTCCATTTACTCTTGTAAATTTTTTGTGCTGAAAGCCTATGAGAGGAAATCAAAATTTCTTGAACGGATTAAGAGAGCCTGGAAAATATTCCCATCATCAAAAGTGGAGGAACCATGCGGTTAATTTCAGGCCTTGAATGCCTGGGTGTGGCTGCCCTGATGGATGAGAAAGCAGATCTGGAGTCAGATCCAATCTCATCAGATGGCAAACTAGGTGAGGCCAAAGAAGGGTGAACCAGGTTTGTCGATGCCAAAACGGGGCAATGAGGATTACTTTGCTTCATAACCGAAGAGCTTTCTGTAGGAACTTGGGAGTTAATGGTGGAGGAAGAAAGAGAAGACTGGAGGGCCAAGCATGGACAAGAGCACCCCTGAGGGACTGTCTCTGAGGAGGGATCAAGGCAAAATACTTCCTGCATTGTTGTTGAAAGAGGATGCAACGAGATCACAGCAAGGATGACCCCATTTCTGGAAGATCACGTTTGCCATTGACTGATTCAGGGACCACTCATGAGACATCATTAACACTTGGCTGAGCCTGTCAGCTAACATGATGGACTTCCCTGGAATGTGCTCTGCTACCAGAAAGTGGTTGGTAGAATATTGCCCACTGCCACACTCTCATTGTTCTCGACATAGGGGGTAAGACTTGGTCCCTCCTTGTTTGTTGATGTACCAAACCATTGACATATCGTCCATTTGGAATCACAATATTCCTCAGAGGTAGAAAGCTGTCGAGTTCTTGCAATGCTAGAAGACCTGCTCTCATCTCCAGTACACTGATATACAACTTGGTCTTTTGGGGAGTCCATGTGCCTTGGATTGTCTGACCCAGGCAATGCCCCCCTCCCCAAACTGGGAGGTGTCTGTGGTCAATGTGGCATTTGGGGATGAAGGAACGAATAGGCATCCTTGAGTAACTTCTGAGGAGTGAAGCCACCAAAGTAGAGACTCCTTGCATACACGAGACAGACTGATGGGAAAATTCAAAGGATTTCAGTGAAGTGACCATTGGACCTCTAAGGTCCATTGTAATATCTCCATGTGAAAATGTGCCATGAGCAGAAGGGTTATAGTGGTCACCATTGAGCCTAATTCCCTAAGAACTAGATTGGCTGGAGGTTTTGTAATGGTCAAAATCTAACTGATGTGAAATTTCAAGTTTGATACCCTGTCTGTTGTAAGGTAAGCATAAGATGTTCTTGCGTCCAGGCGGTCCCCAATGAAGTCTATGGCTTGTACCGGGTCCAACTGTGACTTCTGTATGTTGACAGTTAACCAAGGATTGAAGCCAACTTCAGAAAATAATCCCTGGCCTGAAGACGTAGATGCCTGGTTGGAGTGGTCAGAAGCCAATCGTCCAGATATGGAAATATCTGATAACCTTGCATAGGATGAGCTGCAACCACTGTTAGATATTTGGTGAACACCCTGGGGGCCGTGGTGAGACCAAACAAAAGCGCCCTGAACTGGTAGTTACTGGTTCAAGCCTGAAACACAGAAAATGCCTGGAGTGCCTAACCATTTTTATATGGTAGTATGCGTCATTTAGATCTACAGAAAAAATCCAATCACCCATCTTCGGGAGAGGTAAGATGGATTGAATCGTGACCATTCTGAACTTCATGTGTTTCACCGACTTTTTCAGAGAGGTGAGATCCAAGATAGGTCACAAGTCTCCTGTCTTCTTGTGTACTAAAAAGAATCTGGAGTAAATGCCCAATCGGATTTGATCGGGGTGGGGTGGGGGGGCTTTTGGATGACTCTTTTTTTGCAGCAAATTTTTTACTTCCTGGGCCTCGTCCACCCTCGGATTAGGTGGAACATCTGGGAGCCAATATTTTAATTGCAGTTTCAGAAAAGGGAATAAAGTATCCACTGGATACGATCCTTAGCACCCATATGTCATTTGTGATGGCCTTCCAGGCTTCTGGGTGTAAGGAGAAACAACCCCCAACTGCTTCCAGAGGAGAGCTGTTCAGGATCGCTGCAAGGGCTTGCCCTAAAAAGTTTCCCATGACCCCTGATTATATGGACCCCCTTGGCCATGTGGGCAGCGCCTCCCCTTCTGACTATATCCCCCTCTGGCCTTGGGGGGGGGTCTCCTTCAGTGTCCCAGAAAGGACCCTGCTACTTCCAAAAAGTACAGTTGTGTACACTTACCATAAACGTAGATGTTCGGGTGTATTCATTGCTGCAGTCATCACCTATGGGGTTTATCCCTGCTGTGGTAGCCCTCGGCCAGCCTGAATACCAGAGTCAATGTTTTTCTGCGTCGGCTGCTGTCGCTTGTTGACTGATGTCAGGTCATCAGTGCTATAAAGCAAGGCAGCCGACTCCATTACATCAGTTGTTATTGCCCTAACACGTCAGAAGCCCAAGGAAATGTGGTAAAGAGGTTCTGGTGGCTAAAAGCCACCATAAGAAGCTTATGTCTCCCTAAGGAAAGAGGATAGGAGGAAGGGACACCAGGACTGCAACAGTGAATTCACTCAAACATGTACATTTATGGTAAGTGTACACAAGTGTACTATGCTCTCCGTGTTTCACTGTTGCAGTCATCACCTCTGGGAGGATTCCCAAAGCTGAGGAGAGGGGTGGAAGGATTAGTTAGAGACCTAGGCATGGGTAAGCATGCCCTGCAGAACTGCAGAGGCAAACTCTGCTGTAGCCTTAGAGAAAAGAGGTAGGTAGTAATGCTTTGTAAAGGTATGAACAGAGGTCCAGTTGGCAGCTTCCAAGATGTCCCTGGTGGGAACTCCTCTGAGGAATGCTCTGGAAGTGGAGGCTGCCCTAATGGAATGGCTATGACCAGACTTAGGGAGGGGGGGTCCCCATGTAATCTGTAGCAGAAATAGATACAGTGTGATATCCATTTGGAAATGGTATGCTTGGAAATGGGCTCCCCTCTGCCCTAGGGCAAAGCTGACAAGAAGTTGGTCTATTTTCCTGAAGGGTTAATACAGTCCAGGTAGTATCTGAGCTGTCTGTGCACATCTAGTGAATGCAGAATTCTTTCCCCCTTGCTTTGAGGGTTAGGGAAGAAGGTGGGTAGATGTATGCCTGGTTGAGAGTCACATTAGATACCACCTTGGGCATAAAGGATGGGTTAGTCCTCAGGGAGACCCTGTCTGCATGGAAAACGATGAAGGGCTCAGTGGCCATCAGTGCCTGAAGTTCTGAAACCCTGCTGGCTCAGGTGATAGCTAGTAGGAAATCAGTCTTCCAGGAGAGGTATTTCAGTTCTGCTGAAGCAGCAGGTTTGAAGGGTGGTAAATTTTTCCAAAACATAAATCAGGTCTCAGGCTGGGGTGAGTGGCCTTCTGGAAGGTCTGATATTAGAAGCCCCTCTGAGGAATTGTTTAATCAAAGGATGTGAGAACAGGGGCTGGTCTGTATCGAAATGAGCTGAAATGGCTGAGGTGTGGATTTTAATAGAAGAGAAGGAGAGGCCACTATTGAGTAACTCTGCTTGATAGTCCAGGATAAGAGGGATGGAAGGTTGTGACGAACTGTCCCCTCTGGACTGGCTCCAGGAGCAGAATCTTTTCCATTTCTCTGCGTAAGATTTTCTGGTGCTGGGCCTTCTGGTCTCTGTGATAATGTCTAGGACCCGTTTGCTTTTAGAGTATTTGCCAAGCTGACAGTTTGAGAGTCTGCAAATCTGGGTGATGCATCCCCCCACCGGAGTCAAGAGGTCTGAGATCAGGGGATGCTGCCTGGGAGGCGGTGATATCAGGCTGTGCAATAAGATGTACCAATGCTATCTGTAGCAATGAGGATGGCCTTTGGTCTCTCCTCGATTATCTTGATCAGTACCTTGTCTCTCCTCGATTATCTTGATCAGTACCTTGGGAATAAGAGGCAGAAGGGGGAATGCATACACAAAGAGGGAGTTCCAGGGGAAGGTCAAGATATCCACCTTCCATGCTAGGTGGTGATACTCCCTGGTAAAGAATTTTTTTAGCTGGTGGTTGAGGTGCGAAACAAACAGATCCACCTCCGGAGTTCCCCACTCCTGAGTGACTTGCAGAAAGATCTTTCTGTGGAGCTGCCATTCGTGGGGTTCCAGTACATTTCTGCTTAAGTGGTCTGCCAGGGTGTTGTTGGTCCCTGGTGGTAGGTATTAGGCTATTAGGTGTAAATCCCATGGAGGAGGCTGTCAGCTAGAGGTTCATGGCTAGCCTGCACAAAGGGTAAGACTGGTGCCCTCCCTGTTTGTTGATGTACCACATTACTGTGGTATTGTCTGTTCTGATAAGGAGAACCCCTGGCCTGAGATGGGGTTTGAAGGATGTCAGAGCCTTTTGTTCTCCCATCATTTCCTTCTGGTTGATGTGTAAGGGAAGGTGTTGGGCATCTCAAAGACCTTGGGTGCACCTGCCTGCTAGGTGAGTGCCCCAAGCGATGTCTGAGGCGTCGGTGGTGATGGTCTTCCCAGTAGGATGGAGGATAAAGGGAAGACCCTTGTTCTTGGCACAGGCCCCTGCCCACCAAAGAAACTTGGCCCTTATACAGGGAATCAGAGGGAGAGAGGTCTCTAGAGGCTGAGAGTGCTGACACCAAAAGTTCTTTAGATACCACTAAAGTTTCCTCATGTGAAGCATGGCCAGAGGAATTACAAGGATGCAAGATGCCATGTACCCCAAGGTTTGCAGGAACTTCCTCGCTGTGAGGTGACTTCTGCAAGCCAGCTGGGTAAAGTAGAGAGGCAAGAAGCTCTGCTTTTCTGGGGATAGGAAGGCCATTTGGGATGCTGTGTCCAGCAGTGCTCCCAAGAAAATGATCCTCCTGGAGGGTGTTTGCTTTG
This sequence comes from Protopterus annectens, assembly GCF_019279795.1. Taxonomy (NCBI): domain Eukaryota; kingdom Metazoa; phylum Chordata; order Ceratodontiformes; family Protopteridae; genus Protopterus; species Protopterus annectens. The sequence continues at coordinate 1,607,831,103 of NC_056737.1, forward strand.
ATTTCTTCTCATTGATGGTGAACCCTAAGGAAGTTAGGAGGGTTTTGACAAAGAGGAGGTGCTGGGGCAGCTTTTCTTTGCACTCTGCCTGAATGAAGCAGTCGTCCAGATAAGGGTAAATCTGTATATTTCTCTGTCTGCAAAATTCTATGGCCGGGGCTAAGCATTTGTTGAATACCCTGGGAGCAGTAGATAAGCCAAAGTGTTGCGCAGTGAACTGAAATTGTTGTCAGTCTGCTCTGAAGTGCAGGAATTTCCTGCAGGATTCCCTTATGGGGATGTAGAGGTAGGCATCTTTTAGATCTAGGGTCACTAACCAGGCATTTTTTGTCAGCATAAGCAGCAGCTGCTGCAAAAGTTAGCATTTTGAATTTGGAGACCACCAGCGAGGTGTTCAGAACGGATAGATCCAGGATGGGGCACCAAGTGCCCTCTTTTCTGGGAACAAGGAATAGCCTGGAATAAAAGCCTTTGCCTGTTTGATCTATGAGAACCAGGTTCTACTGCCCCCTGGAATATGAGAGTTTGGACTTGTTTCAATGCCTCTGCCCACTGACTTGGAGGTAAGTCTGGGTATACTCTTAGAATTGGGAGTTCGCTGAAGGAGAATTTGTATCCCTGAAAAATGATCTTTAAGACCCACTGGTCCTTTGTTACAGAAAGCCAAATTTCTTTGCAGAGGGAGAGTGTTCCTGCTAGCTTTTGGTGAGTGAAGGAGGGCAGAGGGGGGGATAGGGAGTCATTGAGAGTTTTTGCCATAGAAGGATGGCTTAGAAAGTACAGTTGTGTACACTTACCATAAATGTAGATGTTCGAGTGTATTCACTTTTTCAGTCATCACACTTGGGTTATCCTGCCAGGGGTAGCCCTCATTCGGCCCGAGTACCACAGACTTAGTATTTCTGCATCGGTTGCTGTCGCTCCAGGACAGATGTCAGGTCATCAGTGGTATAAAGACAGGCAGCCATCACCATTACATCAGTTTTTCTTGCCCCAAATGTCAGGAGCCCCAAAATAGGGAGCTAGGTTATGGTGGAATAACACCACCAGTAGAAAGTAAATACCAACTAGCACTGTAATGAGTGAGGGAGAGAGAGGATGGGGATGGAGGGTGGGAAACCAGGACTGCAACAGTGAATACACTCAAACATCTACATTTACAGTAAGTGTACACAACTGCACTATGTTCTTCGTGTTTCACTGTTGCAGTCATCACACTTGGGTTGATTCCCACAGCTGAAGTAAAGGGTGGAGGCAGTCAAGAAGAGTTGGGGCTGGCTAGTATGCCCTGCAGAAATTACAGTTGTGTACACTTACCATAAATGTAGATGTTCGAGTTTATTCACTTTTGCAGGTAGCCCTCAGTCGGCCCGAATACCAGAGTCTTGGGATTTCTGTGTCAGATGCTGTCACCTCTTCCATGACGTCAGGTCATCAGGGGTATAAAACATGCAGCCAATGTCATTACATCAGTTTTTCTTGCCCCAGATGTCAGGAGCCCCCAAAATAGGAAGCAAGTACATGGTGTGGAACACCTCCAGTAAAAAGTAAATACAATAGCCATAAGATATGGTCAAAAAGAGGATGGGTAGAAAGCATAGGAGAGTCAGGGACCTGGAGGGAGGGTAACCAGAACTGCAACAGTGAATACACTTGAACATTTACATTTATGGTAAGTGTACACAACTGTACTATGTTCTTCGTGTTTCACTGTTGCAGTCATCACACATGGGTTGATTCCCAAAGCTGAGGAAGGGTGGAGGCAGTCAAGTAATAGTAGGGCTGGCTAGCAGGCCTTGTAAGACTGCTGTGGTAAATCCAGCTCTGGATTTAGAAAAAGGGAGGAATGGTAGGGAATATTGTTCAAGATGGAGTGAGACATACACTGTTACGATATCATATTTACAATTTTGCAGGAGTTGAGCTGTCTAAGGAACATTTCTCTCTCTGTATGAAAGGTTTGAAATTTGTTCCAGCTAGACAGTTTGATTATACACAAACTATTATTGAATTAAAAATGTTTTTAAGGAAGCTTAATTTAGCATATATGTTTGAAGGACAAAAAATATTTAATAAAGAGAAGCTAAAGTATGAACCAAAGAATAAGAGTGTTTTTAACCCGCCCCTAGATCCAATTTGATTTAGCTTGGAAAAAGCAATAATGGAAGACATATATAAACTCAAAGGTAGAGAACAAAACATTTTTAAAAATAAAAATTTGACTAAAGAAGAAAATGAAATATTAAAATGTTTGACAGAGGACAAGAGTATCAGAGTGATGCGTCCTGACAAAGGAGGTGGTATGGTGTTCTACAACAGCTTAGAATATTCCCACAAAATATTTGAAATGTTAAATGATTCATTGACTTACACGTCAGCTTCCTTAAATGAGATCAATATTAGTAATAAAAAAATAGATTTTTATTTAGAAGAATACATACTGGAGGAAAGAATTTCAAATGATTTATACAATTTTTTTAAAAGTTAAGAAACCCCTAGTAGCTACAATGTTTGGAATACCTAAGACACATAAAGGACTAGAAAACTTGAAATTTAGACCTATTGTGTCAGGTCAAGGGTCCAAAACATACCCCTTTGGGATGCTGATAGATAAATGGTTAAAAAATCAAGTTATTAATGCAGACCACATGATTAGGGACTCTTGGGATTTTTTAGGTAGAATAAACAAAGATTTGTGGGATAAAGATACAACTTATATACATCTATTCCAAAAAAAGAAGGTCTGGAATGGTTCTCTGAGAGTTTAAATAAGCACACAAAACTTATAAGTAATAAAATTGAATTAATTATGGAATTTATGAAGATTATTTTAGACCAGAATTTCATATTTTTTGAATGAGAATACTTCAGGCAACACGAAGGGGTGGCTATGGGGGCATCTTGTGCCCCAGTTTATGCAAACCTTGTGTTAATGGACTGGGAACATAATGTTGTGTTTAAAAGTGATTTTTTTCAATATATGAAATTATATGTTAGATTCTTGGATGATATCTTTATTTTGTGGAAAGGTCCGAAGACTAAGATTCAAGAAATGATTAAGTATTTTAATGACAGTACAGAATTTTTAAAATTCGCCTATGAATATAAAGAGAATGGTACAAACTATCTAGATGTAAATATTCAAAAGGAAAATGGGTCATTTAAATCTAAGGTTTATAGAAAACCGCATTTTAGTAACTCATACCTACATTATTCGAGTAATCACCCAACAAAACAAAAAAATAGTATTTTGAAAGGCCAGCTCATTAGGATAGCAAGAATGACATCTAATGAGGAAGATATTGATGAAGAACTGGCAATAGTAGCTAGATTATTTAAGGAAAGAGGGTACCCCACTAAAACATTAATGACTATGTTAATTTTGTAAGGGACGAATGGGGAAAGAAATACAAACCCCTTTTAGGGAACCCACACAATATGGGTGAAGAAACAAACAAAGGACCTGAAGACAATAAGGATTTTGAAAAATCTATGGTCATTCCTTTTGGAAATAAAACATATGAGGTGGAGAAAATTATGAATGACAATTGGGTTATGTTGAGAAATAATTTGAAGCTATGGACTGTAGTGGGTAATAAACCAAATTTTGTTTATAAAGTTGGACCCAATTTGAAAAAATGTTTTGAAAGTGAATTTAAGAATAAAAATAATAATAAGTATGGCACTTCAAAATGTGGGCGTTGCTCCCAGTGCCAATATATTTACACTAGGGAGAGTATTACACTGAACAACATGGGCGTTGCTCCCAGTGCCAATATGTTTACACCAGGGAGAGTATTACACTAAACAACATGGGCGTTGCTCCCAGTGCCAATATATTTACACCAGGGAGAGTATTACACTAAACATTCTAAGGACAGAAATAAAGTTTGAAAAAGGTAATTGTCAAACTATAGGTGTGATTTATTTGGCGCTGTGTAAAACCTGCCCTAGTTTTTATGTCGGTAAGACAGAAAGGCATTTAAGGGACAGGATTTATGAGCACACTTACCAAATACTTAATAAAAATCTAAACAATGCTTTACGTAAACATTCCACAAACTGCTCTGGTTTTTTAGGTTTTGAATTTGCCATCTTAGAGAAGGTTTTAAAGAACCCCAGAGGGGGTAATTATAGAAGTTACATAGAAGAGAGGGAGCTAAGATGGCAAATTATGTTACAAGCAAGTCAAGTCCCTGGGCTGAATGAAGTTATTTCTATTAAGCCCTTGTTATATAAAAAAGTGGAGTTAATGAAATAATGTTACACAAAAATATGTACACACACATTCATATAAAATGTCTAAGATATATTTATTTGTTTTTATAGTTATATTATTTCTTAGGACTTTACACTTTGAATATATTTTGAATGAATATATTTTGAATGCATATTTATGAATTTTATATGTTAATAAGATGAGTCACCAGGTTTTAATGATTTAATGATGTAATTCACTATTTAAGGGTAAATTTTGGAGGGAAAAAGTTAGATTCTGATGAAATCCCTGCTTGAGAGGGAAGAAAGCGCTCAATCATCTGTTTTTAAGGATTTTACAATAAAGGAAATACTTTGAATCCAGTTTGCAGTAACAGTGCTTTGTTTCGAGTGTTTTCTGGATTTAGAAAAGACAGGTAAGTGGTAATGCTTGGTGAAGGTGTGTACAGAACTCCAGGTTGCAGCTTCCAGGATGTCTGTGGTAGGGACTTCCCTGAGAAATGCTGTAGAGGTTGAGGTAGCCCTAGTGGAATAAGTTCTGGATGCAGTGTGCTATCCGTTTGGAAATGGTTTGCTTTGAAAAGGCCTTGCCCCTGTAGCAAAGTTGACTAGCAGCTGGTCAGATTTTCTGAAAGGTTTAGTCCTGTCAAGGTAGAACCTGAGTTGTCTGTGTACGTCCAAAGAGTGCAGGGTCCTTTCCCCTCTATTCTGAGAATTAGGGAAAAAGGTTGGTAAATGGATGGATTGGTTTAGAGCCACACTGGATACCACCTTGGGCATAAAAGATGGGTTAGTCCTGAGGGAAACCCTGTCAGCATGGTAAATAATGAAGGGTTTCACAGCCATTAGTGCTTCTAACTCAGACACTCTACTTGCTGAAGTGATGGCTAGAAGTAAGTCTGTTTTCCTACAGAGGAATTTTAACTGTGCTGTAGCAGCAGGTTCAAAAGGGGGAAGCTTGAGCTTCTCTAGTACAAAGTTAAGGTCTCAGGCAGGGGTGGGAGGTCTCCTTGGAGATCTTAAGTTGTTAGCTCCTCTCACAAACTGTTTGACCAGAGGGTGAGAAAAGAGAGGTGGCTCAGTATTATAATCAGCTGAGATGGCCAAGGCATGAATCTTAATAGAAGAGAAGGACAGGCCTTTGTGGAGCAGCTCTGCTAGGTAATCTAGGACTTGAGGTAAGGTGGGCACTACTGTGTCCTTTCCTTGAGAATGGCTCCAAGAACAGTGTCTTTTCCATTTTTCTGAATAGGATTTCCTAGTACTAGGCCTTCTGGCCTCAAGGATGACATCCAGCACCTGTTTGCTGAAGGTTGCTGATGGTGTATTCAAAGAACAAGCCAGGCTGCAACGTTCAGGGTTTGCAGCTGAGGATGCAAAATCTGTCCCTCCTGCTGGGACAGCAGGGAGGGGGTCTGATGTAGGTGCCAGGATGGCACTGCTGCCAGACTGCGTATGAGTGGGTACCAGTGCTGGCGGGCCAGTCCGGTGCAATAAGGATTGTCCTTGGTTTGTCCTGTTTGATCTTGAGTAGTACTTCTGAGAGGTGTGGCAGAGGGGGAAAGGCATCAATTGAGAGGTTTTCCCATGTAAAGGACAGGGCATCCACTTTCCATGCTTGGCTATGGGGATTTCTGGTGCAGATTTTGCTCAATTCATGGTTTTGGGGGGAGGCAAGGAGGTCCACCTTTGGTGTCCCTCACCTATGGGTTAGAAGTTTGAATGAGTTGGGTTCCAGTTTCCACTCGTGTGGGTCTAGTAGATTTCTGCTTAAGTTGTCTGCCAGTGAATTTTGTTTGCCTGGCAGGAATTGAGCTTGCAAGTGCACTTGGTTGTTCAAGGCTATGTTCCACAGGGCCATGGCTAACCTGTAGAGTGGGTAGGAATGAGTTCCCTGCTTGTTTATGTACCACATAACTGTGGTGTTGTCTGTCTTTATCAAGAGTTGTCCTGGAAGGATAAGGTATTTTTGAAGGCTGTCAGAGCATTCTGTACAGCTAACATTTCTTTTTGATTTATATGTAGGTGAATTTGTCCTGGGTTCCATTTGCCTTGAATGCATTTGCCAGCCATGTTAGCACCCCATGCACAGTCTGATGCATCTGTTGTCAGGGTTTGCATGATGAGGGGCTGAGTGAAAAGGAGTCCCTTGTTGTGGTTGCAAGCTTCTGCCCACCAAAGGAACTCTGCCCTTAGACAAGGAATGATAGGAATAATTGTTTCCAGGTCCTGAGAATGTTGGCACCAGAGGCTTTTTAAGTACCATTGAAGTTTCCTCATATGCAGTCTTGCATATGGAATTAGTAGAATCCATTAGGCCATGAACCCTAAGGCTTGCAGTATTTTTCTTGGAGATAGCTGGGTTCTGGTGGTCATTATTTTGAAGTAGTTTGTCAAATAAAACTGCTTTTCTGGAGTAAGGAATGCCATCTGGAAAGTTGTGTTCAAGCTTGCTCCCAGGAGCACAATCTTTTGGCTGGGCACCAGATGTGATTTATTTTCATTGATGGTGTACCCCAGTGAAGTTAGAAGTCTCTTTACAAATGCCAGGTACTGAAGTCGCAATTCCTGACTGTCCGCCTGAATCAGGCAATCGTCCAAGTATGGACAAATTTGAAATTTCCTCTGCCTGCAGTATGCAATGGCTGGAGCCAAGCACTTTGTGAATAGCCTGGGTGCAGTAGATAAGCCAAAGGGAAGTGCAGAGAACTGACAGTGCATAGAGCCTACCCTGAAACGTAGATATTTCCTGCAAGATTCCCTTATGGGGATGTGCAGATAAGCTTCTTTTAGGTCTAGGGTGACTAGCCAGGATTCCTTGGCTAGCATAGGAAGCAGCTGTTGCAGTGTAAGCATTTTGAATTTTGGGACCACCAGGAAGGTGTTGAGAATGGACATGTCCAAGATAGGGCACCAAGAGCCCTCTTTTCTGGGCACCAGGAACAGTCTGGAGTAGAAACCCTATCCTCTTTGCTCTATTGGAACAGGATGAATAGCCCTGATACTGAGAAGAGAAAGTACTTGCTTTTGAGCCTCTGCCCACTGGTTTGGAGGAAGGTCTGGCAACTTGCTTGGGGGTGGCAGTGAGTGGAAGTAGAAGCTGTATCCCTGGGATACAATGCTTAGGACCCATCGGTCCTGTGTAATGGACATCTAGTTTTTTGCATGCAGGGCGAGTTTTCCTCCTAGGGTGCAAGTAATTGGGCATGGCTGGGAAGGATGACAGACAAGTCATTGTGAATTTTTTCCATAAGGGGGTGGCTTACCACTCCTTGTTTTTGAGGGGGAGCACTCCATTGTTTAGATCTCTGTGTACCCTGAGAATGTAGCCTTGGTGGTCTGTTGCCCCTGGGTTTGGGTTGAGAAGACCTGGTAAGGACTGGAAAAGACCAGTTTTTGAAGGCCAATGCCTACTGAATCTAGGTGGCTGCACCTGTAAGAAATCTTACAGTTTGCATAGATTTAGCTTTTTCCTACATCTTTTTAAGAACCTCTTCTGCTTTTGTGCCAGACAAACGTACCTGGTTTAATGGAGCATCTAGTAATTTTGCTTTAACATGGTCTGGCAAGATTTGTTCCTTCAGTTAGGCATGCCTTCTCAGTACAGACCCAGTGACAGCAGCCCTGCAATATGCTTCTAAGGGTTCAAAACCACACTGCAAAGTATGTTTACTGACTTGGTTTGCAGAATGCATTAAATCTTGCAAATCTTTATTTTCTGCAAAATCTGGAAGCAACAACATTTTTTGTTTAATTAGTTCCATAATATGCTGCTGGTACTTCAGCATGTGAAAGTGGCAATTTAAAACCCTGATGGAGAGAGTTGCAGAGGTATATATCTTCTTTCCCCATCTGTCCAAAGCCCTCGAATCCCTGTCCAAAGGGGTAGGATTTTTGGTTGTAGTAGCCTTAATACCTTTAGGTCCCTGGGAAATGGTCTCTGGATCTGCAGTGGGATTCTTAAAGAAAAATCTTTGAGAGTCAGGTACCCTGTAGTACTTGTCAGGCTTTCTAGGAGCTGGTGGTAAAGTATCAGGAGTAAGACTGGATTCCATGAAAACATCATCTACAATATCCAGGACAGGGGGTATAGCTAGAGGCCTGTGCTGAGGCAAGTCTAAAAATTCTTTGAGTCTCTTTTTGGACTGTGGGTAGTCTTGGCATTCCCAGTGGAAATGCTCTCTTAAGGCATGCAAGGTTTCACCAAAAAAAAAAGTCCTCTGGAGAGGTGGCAGAGGGAATGGAATCCTCTGCATCTGAATCCTCATAGGTAGATAAGGGTATGTCCTGGTAATCAGAGGGATCGGAGTCCTCGGACTCATGGTCTGCTGAATTAGAAGGGAAATCAATTCTTTGTCTTTTAGAGGGTGAAGGCTGGCTTCCCCTAATTAGAGTTATAAGGTCTTCAGCCATTCTAGGCATTTGTTTCTGTGGCATGGGAGCTTGAGCATGTGCTTTGTTCGGCAGTTTTCTAGGTGTAGTGCGAACTCTGGGCCTGAGAAACTCGGTCATTTTAGTCTGAGTAGTAGTCAGTTTAATACGAACATCGGAAGGTCAGAAAACATCTTCAGAAGCCGGTGCCTGCAAGGGAGAGACATGCGCAGGTTCCATAATCGAAGAAGCACCTCACAGCATACTGGACTCCGAATGGGTTTAAGCAGAGGCCTGCGAATCTGCAGAAGCAGGTATCAGGGGCTGCAAAGGCGCCTCACTGAGTACCGGCGGGCTGACAGCTAGCTTAATGGAAGCGTCATCGGCAGTTTTGGACCTATGCGGTCTGTCTCTGTCTTTATCCTTATGTTTTTTCGGAAGATCGGTAGTTGGATGGCTTACTGAAGCCATTTCAGAAGACAGAGAACGAGAGCGAAAGAATTGAGGAACAAAGATAGCTCGACTATGAATAGTTCGGGCATTAAACAAGGCACAAAACCGACAGCGAGGGACGCCGTGGTCTGGGCCTATTTGCTTTCCATAGGCAAGACAATTGTTAACTTTTTCTGACATTGGTTAGAGCAAGAAAAAAGAATCCCCAATGGGGTACACTTAGCTTTTGAAGACTTCAGGTTTGAAACTCAAAACACAAAAATGTCAGGTAGTGGCCGACTGGCACTTGCGAACTGCTTCTGCTTCATGCTCCTGCACGGCAAGGAAAGCTGGCGTAATGGCATCGGCTGCATGTTTTATACTCCTGATGACCTGATGTCATGAAAGAGGTGACAGCATCCGATGCAGAAATCCCAAGACTCTGATATTCGGGCTGACTGAGGGCTAACTGCAGGCAGATAACCCAAGTGTGATGACTGCAACAGTGAAACATGAGGAGCATCTGCGTCTGCAAAGCCTGCCCTGGATTTGGAAAAGATAGGCAGGTGGTAATGCTTTGTGAAGGTATGAACAGAACTCCATGTTGCAGCCTCCTGAATAGAACTCCATGTTGCAGCCTCCAGGATGTCCCTGGTAGGGACCCCTCTGAGAAAAGCTGCAAAGGTGGAAGTTGCCCTAGTGGAATGTGTTCTGACCCCCCTGTGGGGGTGGTTTCCTGTGGTGTCTGTAACAGAAATCGATACAGTGTACTATCCATTTGGAAATGGTTTGTTTTCATATGGCCTTGCCCTCTGCCCCTGCAGCAGAGCTGACTAGTAACTGGTGAGTTTTCCTAAAGGGCTTAGTCCTATCCAGGTAGAATCTGAGCTGTCTGTGCACATCTAAAGAGTGTAGTATCCTTTCCCTCTTATTTTGAGGCTTAGGGAAAAAGGTGGGCAAATGAACTGATTGGTCGAGAGCCACACTGGGCACCACTTTAGGCATGAAAGTTGGGTTAGTCCTGAGGGAGACCCTATCAGCATGAAAAATGATGAAAGGTTCCACAACCATGAGTGCATGTAGCTCAGACGGTCTTCTAGCTGAAGTGATGGCCAGAAGCAAGGCTGTTTTCCAAGAGTGGAATTTTAACTCTGCTAAAGCTGCAGGCTCGGGGGGGGGGGGTAGCATGAGCGTTTCCAACACAAAGTTAAGGTCCCAAGCAGGGGTAGGGGCTCTTCTAGATGACCTTAAGTTGTTAGCCCCTCTAAGGAACTGCTTGATGAGAGGGTGTGAAAGGAGAGGTGGCTCTGAGCTGTAATAAGTAGAGATGGCAGATGCATGAATTTTAGTAGAAGAGAAGGATAGGGCCCTGTGTAGCAGGTCTGCTAGGTAATACAGGATGAGAGGTAAGGATTCATAGATTTGTAGATTAGTACTAGGCTAACTGCCCTTGCGAGCCATTTTGAGCCTAGACAATTATCTCTTGTAAGACTCAAACCCTGCACCTTGTGTTTGTAAGGCAAACACCTCAACCATTAGGCCACCCTCTGTGCTGGTTCAGCTCCTTTAGCCTGCATCTAGGAGCAATACTTTTTCCACTTGTCAGCACAGGATTTTCTAGTGCTGGGATGTCTGGCTTCATGTACAACGTCCAGGACTTGCTTGCTTAGGCTGGCCACTGGAGGAGTGGTCAAGAAATAAGCCAGGCTGCCAGGTTCAGGGTCTGCAATTGTGGATGCAAGAACTGTCCCTTTTGCTGGGTCAGGAGAGTTGGAATCTGAGGGAGGTGCCATGGAAGCAACAGTGACAGACTGCGCAGTAGTGGGTACCAGTGTTGGCGTGGCCAGTCTGGGGCCATCAGGATTGCTCTTGGTTTTTCTTCTCTTATTTTGAGTAATACACTTGAAAGAAGAGGTGGAGGGGGAAATGCATAGATCGAGAGGTTTACCCATTGGAAGGATAGGGCATCCACTTTCCAGGCCTTGCTGTGAGGTTCCCTGGTGCAAAATCTGCTGAGCTGGTGGTTGTTGTGGGAGGCAAATAGGTCCACCTTCGGGGTACCCCATTTCTGGGTTACGAGGATGAAGATGTTGTGGTTTAATTGCCACTCGTGGGTCTAGGGAATTTCAGCTTAAATTGTCTGCCAGAGAGTTTTGCTTGCCTGGCAGGAATTGGGCTAGCAGGTGAATCTGCATGGCTGAAGCCGTGTGCCAAAGGGTCATGGCTAGCCTGCAGAGTGGATAAGAGTGAGTTCCTCCCCGTTTGTTGATGTACCACATCACTGTGGTGTTGTCTGTTTTGATTAGTAGAGGCCCCGAAGAGAGTAGGGGTCTGAAAGCGGTCAGAGCATGCTGAACAGCTAGCATCTCTTTTTGGTTGATGTGCAGATGTAGTTGATTTGGCTCCAGTGGCCCTGGATGCACATGCCGTCCAGGTGCGCACCCCTGGCATAGTCTGATGCATCTGTGGTTAGGGTCTGGGAGGCATGGGGTTGTGAAAAGGGAAGTCCCTTGTTGTGGTTGCATGCTGCTGCCCACCAAGGAAAATCTTTCCTTAGACAAGGTATCATAGGTATAATAGTTTCCAGGTCCTGAGAATGTTGACATCAAAGGCTTTTTAAGTACCACTGACGTTTCCTCATATGCAGTCTGGCATATGAAATTAGTAGAATGCAGGAAGCCATGAACCCTAGAGCTTGCAGGATTTTCCTTGCGGATAACTGGGTTCTGGTGGCTAGTTGAGAGAAGTAGCCGGTCAGACAGGCTTGTTTTTCGGGAGTAAGGAATGCCATCTGGGATGCTGTGTCCAGGCTTTCTCCCAGGAATATAACTTTCTGACTGGGGACTAGTTTGGATTTCTTTTCATTTATAGTGTACCCCAGTGAGGTCAATAGGTCCTTTACAAAGGTCAGGTGCTGCAACAGTTTTTCCTGACTGTATGCCTGAATCAGGCAGTTGTCCAAGTAGGGGAAAATTTGAATATTTCTTTGTCTGCAAAAAGCAATGGCTGGAGCCAGGCATTTTGTGAGGACTCTGGGAGCAGTGGATAAGCCAAAGGGAAGTGCAGAGAACTGACAGTGCACAGATCTTGCCCTGAAACATAGACATGTCCTGCAAGAGTCCTTGACTGGGATGTGCAGCTAGGCCTCTTTTAGGTCTAGGGTGGCTAACCAAGCATCTTTGGATAGCATAGCGAGAAGCTGCTGGAGGGTCAGCATTTTGAATTTTGGTATCAGCAGGAAGGTGTTTAGAATTGATAGATCTAGGATTGGGCGCCAGGTGCCCTCTTTTCTGGGTACCAGAAAAAGTCTGGAATAGAAACCTTGGCCTACCTGTTCTGCAGGAACAGGCTGTATTGCCCTCATGGAGAGCAGGGAATGAATTTGGTTTTGGGCATCTGCCCACTGGTTTGGAGGAAGATCTGGGAACCCTTTTGGGGTTGGCAGTGTGTGGAAATAAAATTTGTACCCCTGGGATACTATGTTGAGGACCCATCGGTCGTTGGTAATGGAGGGCTAGTTTTTGCATGGGAGGCAAGTTTTCCTCCTAGGGGCACAAGCAGTTGGGCAGAGGTAAGTGGTGGAGTAGAAAAGTCATTGTGAATTCTTGCCATAAGGGAGTGGATTAGCACTCCCTGTTTTAGAAGTGGTGGTACTCCATTGCTTAGATCTCTGCATTGCCTGGGACTGCTGTCTGGGGAGGTCTGCTTCTCCTAGGTCTAGTCTGAGCCAGCCTTGAGGGGGCGGGAAAGGACCAGTGTTTTGAAGGGCAATGCCTACTGAATCTTGGAGGCTGGACTTTCAAAAAATCTTTAAATGTCTGCATAGATTTAGCTTTTTCTTCCATCTTTTTAAAAAACCTATTCTGCCTTGGTGCCAAACAAATTGTCTTTGTTCAGTGGTGCGTCCAATAATTTTGATTTGACATGGTCTGGCAAGGTCTGTTCCTTAAGCCAAGCATGCCTTCTAAGTACAGAACCTGTGACTGCTGCCCTGCAGGATGCTTCTAGAACGTCAAATCCACATTGCAGGGTCTGCTTAGTAACTTGGCTTGCAGAATGCATAAGCTCCTGTAATTCTTTATTTTCTGCGCAAGCTGGAAAGGTAGATAATTTTTGTTTAAGAAGTTCCATTGTATGCTGCTGGTATTTCAACATATGGAACTGACAATTTAATGCTCTAATGGCAAGAGTTGCAGAGGTATATACTTTTTTACCTCATCTGTCTAAAGCTTGGGAATCCCTGTCTGAAGGGGTGGGATTCTTAGCTGTGGTTGCTTTTATTCCTTTAGGTCCTTGACAGATGACCTCTCGGTCAGCAGTAGGATTTCTGAAAAGAAATTTGTGTGAGTCAGGGACTCTGTAATACCTGTCAGGTTTCATGGGAGGATGTGGTAGAGTATCAGGAGTTAAACTGGATTCCATGAAATCATCATCCACAACATCCAGAACAGGAGGAACAGCTAAGGGTCTGTGCTGTGGTAAATCTAAAAATTCCCTGAGTCTCTTTTTGGATTGAGGATAATCCTGGCATTCCCAATGGAAATGCGCTCTCAAAGTATGTAGGGTTTCACCAAAAGAAAACTCCTCTGGAGGAGAGGCAGAAGGAATGGATTCCTTTGCATCTGAACCCTCATAAGCAGACAAGGGCATGTCTTCATATTCAGAAACCTCAGTCGTCGGACTCCTGGTCAGATAAAGCTGCTGGGGACAAGTCTCTTTTTCTTTTAGAAGGGGCAGGCTGGCTTCCCCTAATCAGCATGATAAGGTCTTCCGCCACTTTAAGCATTTGATATTGAGGCATGGAAGCAGGTGCTTGAGCTTGGGGCATAGGTTTTTTAGGCGTAGTTCGTACCCTGGGCCTTAGAAACTCAGTAGTTTTAGAAAGAATTGAAGATGCAAAAGAAGTCGTCGGTTTGTGTCGAATATCAGTAGTGCGAAGAACTTCCTCGGAAGCCAGTGCCTGCTCAGCGGCCCCAGACCCATCTAAGGTAGAGACATCTGCAGGATCCGTAGTCAAAGAAGACTCTCGCAGCATACCGGAGTCCGAATGGGTCTTGGTAGCGGCCTGTGAATCCATAGAAGTGGGCATCAGGGGCTGCAAAACGCCTCACTGAGCACCAGTAAACTGGCAACTAGCTTAACGGAAGCGTTGTCGGCAGTTTTGGAACTGTGCAGTCTTGTATCTGTGTTTATCCTTTTTTCTCAGAAGATCGGTAGTCGGACGGCTTACCGAAGCCATTTTGGAAAATGGAGATCGAGAGCGAAAGTATTTAGCTATGATAAGGGCCCGACAACATATAGTTCTGGCGTTGAACAATGCACAAAACCGACAGCAAGGGAAGTCGTGGTCTGTGCCTAAACAGGTGATGCAGTAAGAATGGAAATCTTGGTGTGGTATTTGCTTTCCACAGGCGAAACAATTGTTAACTTTTTCTGACATCAGTTAGAGCAAGAAAAAAAGGATCCCCAACGGGGTACTTAGCTTCAGAAGACTTCATCTTCAATTTCTGAAACGAAAACTCATGTAGCGGCTGACCGGCACTCGTGCAAACTGCTTCTGCTTCAGGCTCCTCGGCAAGAAAGACTGATGTAATGGCGTCAGCTGCCTGTTTTTATACCACTAACAACTTGACATCAGTCCTGGAGCGACAGCAACTGACGCAGAAATTGGGTATAGTCCAAGGCCCAGTCGGAATACCAGAGAGAGGCTGGGGCTGGCGATGGCAGAGGATTAGCGTGACGCCAGCGTCAGAGGGTACTAATGCGCATGACCACGGACGGCATAGTTGTTTTGACACAGGAATCTTTTCCCCTTTTATTTGAGGGTGCATAAAACGTAGGGGCATGAATAGTTTTTTTTTAAAGCACACACTAGAACCACCACCTAGGCATAAAGGGAAAGGATTAGTGATACCCCTATAATAGTAAAGTTTCTGCCTGGGACTCCATGGAAACTCTGGCAAAACCTCTGGCTCCTGGGCCTTCTAAAAAAGAACGGCGTCCGGACTGCCGGTTCATCAACCGAGCAACTTCACTGTTTGTGTTTGTGCTTGGCTTGAGCGGGGGCCGGAGCGAGCCGGGCATTTTTAATTGCATTTTATACACCACACAACCTCTGTCTAACCTCCTCCTAATAAAGCGCTTGTTGTTTAATGGCACAAGAAGAGCAAACACCAAACGTCGTGCTCAGGCCTAAACAAAGGTATACACAAGGTATGTATGGTAATCCCTATGAGGTGTTTGTTTTCCCACACAATACAGTTACTTTTTCTGACATCCGTAAAAAAATACTGAGGCAAAAAAAAAAAAAAAATGTTCTCCAACTAGCCTTAGCTAACTCTGTCTGGTCTGAAACTCGGAAAGGAAATAGAACAGAACGCCAACCTGCACTTGCAAAACTGCCTGCTGCAACCATGCGGCAAAAAAATATGAGATATATGGCGTGGTCATGGTCATGTACATACCCTGGCGCTGACTGGCACGTCACGCGCCACTCTGATCTGACCGCCGCCAGGCCGACTCTCTGGTATTCGCCCGGACTGCGCGGAGACTACCCACTGCAGGAAGAACATCTACTAAGCCTCTGGTATTCAGGTCGACTGAGTGCTACCCCTGGCAGGATAACCCAAGGGTGATAACTGCAACAGTGAAACATGAAGAGCATCTCCCTCCCTTTGGGGTAAAAGTGGTCCACTGTTTGGTTCTCTGGGGCCTGGGTGGTTTGACCCTGCAGGGCTTACCTTGCCTCTGTCTACTAGGTGCAGGAAAGAACCAGTGCTTAGAGGGAAAATTCCTGCTGAACCTATGAGGTAGAATTTGAAATAAATCTTTTACTGTTTGCATAGATTTTGCTTTGTTGTTCATCTTTTTAAGGACCTCTTTTGGTTTTACTACAAGCAAGCTGTCCTTATCCAAGGTTGCATCAATTAATTTAGACTTGACACGATCAGGGAGAGGTTGTTCCTTTAACCATGCATGTCTCCTAATGACAGATCCTGACACTGCTGCCCTGCTTGGGCGTCATATCCACAGTGTAATGAGTGTTTGGCCACTTGACAAGTAGAGTGCAGTAAATCTGCTAACTCTTTCGAAATGGCAATCTGGAAAGGTAGAAATCATTTGCTTTAATAGTTTCAAAGTGTGTTGCTGATATTTTAACATATGGAACTGACAGTTGAGTACTCCGATAGCTAAGGTTGCAGAGGTGTATACTTTTTTAACCCATATGTCCAGTGCTCTGGAATCCTTGTCAGAAGTAATTGGATTATTTGCAGAACTAGCCTTAGCTCCATTAGGTCCCTATGTAATGATCTCCGGGTCTGCAGCAGGATTTCTTTACAGGTATTTGCAAAAATCCGGTACTCTGTAACACCTGTCAGGTTTACTGGGAGCAGGTGGGAGAGCATCAGGGGCTAAGCTGAATTCATGGAAGACATCAGCCACCACTTCTAAGATAGGAGGGACGGTCAGGGGACTGTGCTGGGGCAGGTCTAGAAACTCTCTTAAGTCTTTTCTTAGACTGAGTGAAGTCCAGAGATTCTCAGTGAAAATGTTTCTAGAGGATGTGAAGGGTTTCCCCAAAGGACAGGTTTTCTGGTGGGGAGGCAGAAGGAATGGATTCCTCTGCATCTGAATCCTCATAAGCAGTCAGAGGTTGTTGTTACTCTTCAAAATCTGAATAATCAGATTCCTCAGAATCCTGCTCTGTCATTAGTTCAGGAGAAGGGTGTCGTTTTCTTTTAGAAGTTGTGGCCTGACTACCCCTGATAAGGGAGATAAGATCCTCTGCCATCTTAAGCATTTGGGCTTGGGGTGGTGAAGTAGGAGTGGCCTGGCTTCTACGCCTAAGGGTATCCATCAGTCTGAAAGAAATGGCAATCAGATGAGAAGACGTCGTTTTTTTTTTGTCTAGAATCGGTAGTGCAAAAGGCCTCCTTGGAAGCCTGTGTCATGGCTCTGTACCCAACCGAGGCAGAGACAACCAAAGGCTCGGAAGACGAAGAAGATTTCTGTGGCATACTGGACTCGGAAAGGTTCTCAGTAGAGGCCTGTGTAGATATCATATCGGGAATCAGGAGCTGCGAAAGCGCCTCACTGAATTCTGGAGAACTGATGACCTGCTTAGTCTTGTGTGGTCTGTCTCTATCTTTATCTCTATGTTTTTTCAGAATGTGTACAGACTGTTTGCTGACAGATGCCATTTTGGAATGTAAGGATGGAAGACGAAAATACCTGTCTACAATAAGAGCTCTACGTCTACGACGAATGGTTCTTGTGTTAAAAGAGCGCACAGAACAGGCAACAGGGGTGGTCTGGGCCTAAACAAGTGACGCAGTATGAACGGAAGTCTTGGTATGGGATATGCTTTCCACAGGAGAGACAGTTGTTAACTTTTTCAGACATTGGTTAGTGCAAGCAAAAAGGAGCCCCAATGGGGTACTTACAGACGTTTTCAGCTGTGATTCGAGCTCTGGTAGCAACCGACCGGCACACATGCAAACTGCTTCTGTTACGGGCTCCACGGCAAGAAAGACTGATGTAATGGCATCAGCTTCCTTGCTTTATAGCACTGATGACCTGACATCAGTCAACAAGCGGGAGCAGCCGACGCAGAAAAACACTAACTCTGGTATTCGGGCCAGCCAAGGGCTACCACAGCAAGGATAACCCCGCACGTGATGACTGCAACAGTGAAACATGAAGAACATCCACCTTTTCTTACTCCCATACTGGTTCCCAAAAAACCTCCACTGTGGTGTAGAAAAACAGTTTCTGATGGCAGACAGGGTCTTACCATCCTTCTCACGCTGCGATAAAGTGTCATGGACTGTGGGCCCAAACAAGGTGGAACCATCAAAAGGGGCATTAATAAAGGACTATTTGAAAGGCTCTGCAAAATTGCACAGCCTCATCCAAGCATGGCGCCATATTGCAATGCCAGAACTGGCCACCGTTGAGGTACGCACTGCAGCGTGAGAAATTAGCTTCATGGACACATCGGCTAAAGGATGTAGGGTGGCCAGCCTGGAGGAAAAGGACTCGTGTTCCTCAGCAGACAGGGCCTCCGAGATCGAGCTACAAAGTTCCTTGGCTAAGTCCCTATATAGCCTAGTAAAGTGCAACAAACAGTTCAATGCTCTGAGTGCAAAAGTAGATGAGGAGTAGACTCTTTTGCCAAACCTGTCCAATGTCTGGGATTCTCTATTCAAGGGGTGGACAGAGAAGCTTTCCTGAGCCAGCTCCTTCTTGGTGGCTGCCCCAACAACTATGACATCTACAGGGATAGCCTTGGTCCAGAAAGATTTGTCAACAGGGGCACTTAAAATCTTGTCTGTGTGTTAGGGGATAGGTTCCACTGTATCCAGTTCCAAGCCCTTGAAGACACCAGATGAATAAGTGGGTTAGCCGGGGGGACACCAGGTAGTAGATGGGCCGGACCTGAAAGCCTCCCACAGTACCAATACCTCCAGGGAAGGGTTCTGTACAGACCAACAACCCCTCTGATGAAGGATTTCAAGAATATCTCCAAAGCAGTCCTCATTGGGTACTGATTTTGGTGACACTTCTTCCTTGAAATCAGTATTCATAATGAGTGATTCCATAGGGGAATCAATGTGCCTCATTTTACATGATCTCTTCTAAGGAACCTCCTCGGGGGACACTCCAGGGAGGTGTTGGAAGAGACCTTGGGATCCACCGATGGAAGGGTGTGGAGGCTTTCCAAGGCCGTCTGTCCACACGACAGCTTAGCGACCTCAGACACAAGTCCAGTATGAGGAGGGGAAGGTTCCGTAGTGGTAAGTGTCAAGGGTCTCCTAGGAATGGAGAGAACCCTTTCCATGACCTAGAAAGTGGAAGGGCTTCAAACCACCTGGGGCTGTCCCACCGGTGCAGACACCTCCCAGATAGTTTGAGTCTCCCGCTCCGAGGGAGGAGTCGGAGCTAAGCTGTCAAAGGTCAAGACTCGGAGGGGAAGAGATGGCTCCAACAGCTTCGGAGTCTAAGTCAACCCCCAGAAAATGACTTTGATGCTATGGCTCTGAGACATGCTCAGAACTGAAGCCGATGGAGTCGAGCAGGTTGGGAAGAAAGTTGGGGCCAAAGAGGAAAAATCTATAGGCTCCGACACCCAGGCACTGGGAACCAACGGAATCGACGACTCTGAAACTAAAGGTCGGATCTGAGAAGGAGTTACCAGCTGGAACAGGGAAACTCTCACAGATTCAGATGTGGATGGAGTGGACAGAAGTCCCATCTGGATCTGTGTCTCAAGAAATTGCCTCATGAGCTTGCCAATGTCCTTGGAAGTCAGGCTTCTGGAAGACCCAGAAGTAGTCATGGATGGAGGTCTGGAGGACCTCTGGGAGGGGAACAGGACTGATATCTTCGTGTACACTCTGACAATGCTAACCGCAACACCAAAAAAATGCAGGAGCTGATGCCATGAAAACACCATTCAGCCTACAACAACAGAAGATGACCAAGGTGCAGGAGAAGCAGTGGAAACAGTGGTAACTGAGCTCAGAGCAGACCGAGTCTTTTCTGAAGATTTTGCCTTTCTTCTTGGTGGTTCAGAGGAGGATCATGCAGGAGAAGGTCTCCTTGACTCCTGGGTCTCCCAGGAGGAGGTTGAGCCCCTGACATAGAAGGCATCCTTGAGGTGGAGGAAAGAGGGAGCAAACCTTTTAAAACCAGTTTGCTCCTCCTATCCATCACAGCCCGAGGATCGAAAGCCCTACATATTTCACAAAGGGCATCCAAATGATTAAGCTCCAAGCAGTAAATGCACTCCTTGTGGACATCAGATAGAGGAATCTTCCGCCCAGAGGAAGTGCACTTATTAAACCCTAAAGGTTGACAGGGGTACAAGAAAATAATTTTCTTGGGTGGCAAAAGCCAGGTTACCATTTGCCCAGGCTTGTATAGGCCCTAGGGCCAATAGCTTAGTACCTACCTATGAACCTATGATCAGCCACAGTGAAAGAACAGAAAGAGAGAGGAGAAGGAAGGCTTTTTTTTAAAGGGAAGAGAGGAACCTAATGGAGGGAAACATGAAAAAACTGGACAGAAAGGATACAAGATGCAATCACTCAAGAATTAAAGTATTACAGAATTAAATAATTAAAGAGTACTAGGTAGTGAGAAGAAAAGAGAGTTACACCCACTCTAATTAGGAAAAGTGCAAGACCAACAGAACTTGATGCTAACTTAAAGCACAGCAAAAGAGATCTGAGGTATTCTGGGGGAGGCTCAAGTCAGGAAGCTCAAGCTGGAAAGAAAGCGGCCAGTCAGTTCTGAGGATCGGAACTGATTGCCATAGGTTAATGAATTGAGTTTGACAACATCAGATCAGTTGCTTAACAGTAATCTTTCTAAACTCATGTATATTATCAAAGTAATCCGTTACTTTCTGCTTAGCATTCTGCAGTTGATCCCCTTCTTGTTCTGTGAGATTCTCCTATTCTGCAATACTTTCACATTTGTCAGTCCCTCTAAATAATTCTTGTTACTTCTTAACCATAGCTCTCTTTCTTTTATTTCCACCCTGTTTTTAAACTCCAGCTTAATTTTATCCCACTCTCTATCTATAATTTTAGAAGTAATCTCTATCCTCTTGAATAGCTTTTGAATAATCTGTACTAATAATAATAATAATAATAATAATAATAATAATAATAACAGTAATAACATCCAGTCTTTCAAACAGAACTCGCTTTGCAATGGAAAAATCAGTTTCTTGTTCAAACAGGATACCACATGAGATCTCCACAATTAACTATTGTCAGTAATGCAGTTTAACGTCTTTGTAAACTGAATGTAGCAGTCTTGCAGTGATGTACATATGTTACAGTATGTGGCGATTCTGGGTTGATCTTCACTGCTACTTAATCAACTCCATTCAAAGAAACACACAATTTCCTTCAACTCTCTTCAAATATGTTAAACACACCTCATGATATCATGAATGACTAATGCAATTATTTTTAGCAGCAAATTCCTTTTTTAATTAAAAATCTACTCTACTGATGTCAGTCTATATTCAGGTTTCATGCTTGGTCAAGACATGTCATACTCAAACCATATAAAACTCCACATATGTAAGTTTAAACAGCAAGTGGGCATGATTTATCAAGTGAACATCTCTCTCACTAAGAAATCAGGACAATAGCTGTTCCTGTGGTCTTACCCTTCATAAAGATTTTAAGCATATTATCTAGTTTGTCAGTAGTGACAAAACCAGAACCAGTCTGTAACAGAACTGTCCATTCATCATTCAATGTCCATCAAGCACCCAAGAATATCTATGGACAAATGACTGGATCACATGAAAAATAAACCTTGCCCCCAAATTCCTACAGAAGTAACCACCCAATCAACTCAAAATCATAACCTGGTATGACCCCGTTAGGAAACTCCAAACTAGAGAGAGCTTTTACTCATCTCACTCAGACATCCATATCATCTGGCTGGAGAAAGTGACCTCACCTGGCTTAATCCGAGAGTTGTTACTTCCTGCAAGATACTAAAAAGAAAATAATCAACTAGTGTGTCAGTAGGCAACTTCAAAATACATTTTTATTGTTTGTGATGATATAACTGCTACTCCAAACGTTTTGTGAACTATGTTCATGAAAGACAAAAATCAAGGTGAAAGGATTGCAATCCTATTTTTAGACCTATCTAAATCAATACATATACACATCCCATATTATCTAGGTTCAAGGAACTGGGCCTCATAAACTATACAGTCAATTTGTTTAAAAGTTACCTTAACCACAAAACACAGCGTGTACGCTGGGCAAATGAGCTGTCAACTTCTCAGCAAAAAAACATTAGATGTGCCACAAGGTTTAATATTAGGACAGTTACTCTAATATATTTATAAATAAAATGCATACAGTCTTTCTCTCACAGCAAATATAATCCAGTATGCAGAAGACTCAACCCTATTATGTACAGTCTTGTTCAGTCAAACTGCTCCAAGATAGCCTACAGCAATCTTTTACAAAAACTGAAAACTGGGTAGAGCAATGTAAGTGACTTCTTACCAGTTGATAATACTAAAACTGATCTAGTTCAAAACATACAACTATTGGGTATAATAACCAACGACAATTAAGATTCCATCAGCATACCTAATATGCTGTTCGAAAAACCTTCAACTGAGACTTATTTATAAAAACAAACCTAGCTATTCCCTAGTCTCTTGCATACCCTCTCAACTTTGACTAACCTACAGTCCTCTAAGCTAGTGAAACTGGAGCAATCATGTAATAAGACTTCAAACTCTGCAACTAGTCACATTAACCAAATACATCACTGTCTTGCCCTAACTAATCTATTAGCCTACATTCAAATTAATACTGCCCACAACATTCTGTACAGTTGTAATAGTTGCTCTGCCACCAACCATTATTACATTTCTACTCACCCCACAAAGAACTGCTTTCCTGAACCAACAATCTAAAAACAATAAAAGTGATTATTATACTAATAACCCACGCCTGGGTGTGGGTAATGCGGGATTTACCCACGGTTGGCATGGTTTGGTCCCAAGGGCGATGCCCGAGGGACCAAACAAAGACAACCGTGGGTAAATCCCGCATTACCCACACCCACAAGTGGGTTATTGCTATTATACTATGACATTATTTAAGAAAATAAATAATTACTTTTCTTAAATAATGGCATTGTATAATGCCTCTTTGCTGCACTTCTGCAGCTGTCTGGTATCCGCGGCAGTTCTGATGTACTGCGCATGCCTACGCAGTACATCAGAGCTGTGGCCAAAAGCAACGGAGAAAGCAAGATCTCCGTTGCTTTTTACTGTTTCGCTATGTTAAATGGGTTTAACATAGCGAGACAGCTTTAAAATAAGCAACGGAGATCTCCGTTGCTTTTTTTAAACCTGTCTCGCTATGTTAAACCCATTTAACATAGCGAGACAGGTTTAAAAAAAAAAGCAACGGAGAAAGCAAGATCTCCGTTGCTTTTTACAAACTGTGTCGCTATGTTAAAGGAGTTTAACATAGCGAGACAGCTTTAAAAAAGCAACGGAGATCTCCGTTGCTTTTTTTAAACCTGTGTTGCTATGTTAAACTCTTTTAACATAGCGAGACCGTGTTTTAAAAGAGACTTATACTAATGAGAAAAGTCCGGGCGACCGGACCTTTTTCCATTAGTATAAGTCGATTTACAACGTGCACGCTGGCCAATCAGCATGCACGTTTTGGAATATTAATGGGGGGTCATGGTATAATTATATTCTACCTGGGGCTAAACTGTGGTGGAACTCTCTACTAACAAACATCAGAAATATCTCACTTTGTGCACTCTTTAAAACCCCCTTGAAAATAAGCCTGTCTGCATAATGATTCTGAACTTGTAACACCTGCGTTACTCCGTCCCTTTCTTAGTATAATCATTTCCCATCTATATTTTACAAATCTCACTGACATCATGATTATCGACATAACAATCCTAAAAGAAGTACTAACAACTGAAGTGCACGGAATCTCCAATAAGTGCTCGCTCACCTTAAAACAACAAATGGAAGAACACACTTCGTTCGTTCGTTAAAATTCAGCTGTTTAATGCCCAAAACAGGATAAAAATAGTAGTAAATACATCCAACGAATTCACGTTAAAGCCAAAGTATTCAATAATCCATAGAAATAGAAAACAGAAGTTAAGCGCTTTCACCCGATAATCGGGCTTCTTCAGAACACTGTGTAACAATGTAATACGCCTTAAATAGGTTTTTTGGCGCCAAAAATGCTTCAAAAAATTAAAGGGAAAGTACCCTATAGTTGTGTTTACCATTAACTTCTTTTACCTAAACAGTCACTATAAGTGTAAAGTATCCTTGAAAGAATACTCAGGTCTGACTGCCTGTCAGAACTACAACTAGTAGACTGTATGGAAAACATTTGATTTACATCATAACCTTCAATGATACAAATATCATTTTACCAATTTTCAAAAACATCGCGTAACAGTGATCAATCCATTGTTGAAAAAATGTACTAAAAACATTACCACTAACAATTAATATATTTCTAAAAAAGTATATTTTTATTTTTATTTTTATTATTAAATATATTTATAAAAAACTTAATAAAACTGTTGCGCTTTTAAATATGCGCTAGTTTTATATTATGTGTGCGATCTAACCTTACCAGCGCATTCTCTTAAAATTATTCTCTAAAAATTGATAGGTGGATGCATCTTCTTAATATTAACTTGACTAATACAGCGTACTGCTGATGGCTGCTGCCGATTTATATTCTATTACACACCAATGATAATACCTAAAAATTCATTCTGTCACTGTTCCTACATATATAGGGTGTATAAAGTATACAAAGTGTTATTGTACATTCATGCCTACACAGCTTATCATAGTAAATATATATATAATATAGCTCACAATTATATATTGTCATACCTGAATTCGTTGGATGTATTTACTACTATTTTTATCCTGCTTTGGGCATTAAACAGATGAATTTTAATGAACGAACGAAGTGTGTTCTTCCATTTGTTGTTTTAAGGTGAGCGAGCACTTATTGGGGATTCCGTGCAATTTAGACATAACAATCCTGCTTTCATACTAGCACCATTACTAAGCTGTCTCCTTTTGTAGCCAAATCAAGTATCATTAAATCCTTACACCTTGCCACATGTTTGCAGGTCTCAAGTGAATAAGTGGATAAAATTTACATATGTCTCATGTTCTCTGTGATCTAAAATTTCAATGCCACTTCATACATAAACTGTAAAATAATGCTGTCTGTTCATTACATGTGTGACTTCAGAATGCCAATAGTGGATGGAGTGCTTAATATTATGCTCAACAGTTTAACAAAAAAAAAAAAAAAATATATATATATATATATATATATATATATATATATATTTCTCTCTCTTTCTCTCTCTCTCTATATATACATATATATATATATATATATATATATATATATATATATATATATATGGACCTACTTTTCTTTATCGAAATTACATAATCTCGAAAAAGAAAAGGACAACTCCACTTCCGCGAAAGTGCACTTCAACGAAAGTGCACTTTCGCGAAAGCCGATTCACCAAATTGGCAAAATAAAAAAAAAAATATTTTAAACACAGTTTTGCAGATGGGGCAAGCGCCCCTGCATCCCCCACACCCCCGCTACTTAAATATACTAACTCAGAGATCGCACTAAACTGGGGATATTCTAACTCCGAGATCGCACTACAGTGAGGAAAAGGACACTTATCCCCACTGTAGTGCAATCTTGGAGTTAGTATATTTAAGTAGCAGGGGGATGAGGGGTGCATCCCCCCACATGGGGGGTGCAGGGGGGCAAAACTGTGTTTAAAATCTTTACTTTTTTTTATTTTGCCGATTCGGTGAATCAGCTTTTGTGAAAGTGCACTTTCGTTGAAGTGCACTTTCGCGGAAGTGGGCTCAATCTTTGTTTGTTGATTATATATATATATATATATATATATATATATATACATATGTATATATATAAATAGATATATCTATATATCTATATATATATATATATATAGATATATCTATATATCTATATCTATACATATATATATATATATATACACACACACACACACATATATATATATAAATATATCAATGTTATGTAGTACATTTTTACATTAGCTCATGTTGACTGCCTGTGAAAAAGTATGTAATACGGAGCTTTTCTCCCTGAGCTACCACTAAAAAGGGAATTTACCCAGTCACTTTCCTGTTTATCAAGCATAAATAGTTTCAAGGCACAAATACTTGCAGAATCGAATTTTCACACAGCTCAAGAATGCTGTGGTATCTACTTATAGCTAACACACAAAATTACAAAAAGAAGTTAAAATTTAAGCATGATGTTCAACAGCTATTAACTAGTAGCATAACAACTTATATACTATAAAAAACAGCCACATTCAACATACCGTGCAAAGGTCATTTATTAATTTCTCATTTTTGAAGCACAGGTTTAATTCCCTCCCAGTAATGATGGGCAGAGGTAACAGTACAAGCAAAGAGGTAAAGATTGAGTGCCATGTTTAACTCCCAAAGACAAACAAAATAAAATCATTTCAAATCAAGCCTACAACTTAAAAGTTCCCTTCTATCAAGGTACAACTTTTTTTTTTTAATTCAGCAAATCAGCCATACGGCCTGCAAGAAGCATTCTTTCTTACCTGTAACATCCAGTGGGCGTTTTTTAAGTGCAGTTACCACTGGGCCATCTTTCCTCCGTAATAAAGGGCTACTTCTCCTCTCTGCAACCTTCTGTTTAAGTCGAGAGCGTACTTTAAGGTTGGGTTCAGATGCTGCATAAAAAACAAATAAACACTTTCAGTACTGAAATATAAGAAAATGAAAGTTACGCACTTACCATAATGATAAATCCTTCCATTCCTATCAGTCCACTACAACATTTGGTTCCATGAGTCTCTACTTTGATCTGATCTGGCCGATTTAGTGCTCCAGCCTCAAGCCCTTGTAAATTCTTCCCTTACCATGTCCTGCTCCCCCCAGACTAGCTCTGATCAAGTTTCACTACTGAACCTAAAACACACTTGCACTACCCTTGATCCAGGAAGAAAGGTCCTTCAGGATCCTACAGACTGGCAGAGGGAAGGAGAGCAGATTATTGTATCAAACTGACTGGGATGAAAGGATCTATCTTTATGCTAAGTACGTAACTTTTGTACCTTATTCATTCAGTCCATCTGATCAAACATATAGGTCAGAATTCCCAGCTATGTGATTCCTGGGTGGTCTCAAGTCAGGAGACTTTTCAGGATAGAAGCTCCAAAGGAAGCTCTGGCTGTGGAATTACATTCTAACTTGTAATGCTTAACAAAGACGTGAGCAGAAGACAATGTATCTGCTTGACAAATGTCACCCAATGATAGAGACATGAAGAGCACTGTTGATGCTTCCATGGCTTTAGTGGAATGAGCTCTTGGCTTAGAGGACAAAGTTCTCTCTGTGACGTGTTGATAAAAGAGATACAATCACACAGCCATATGAACAAGGATATCTTAGAAACCTTAGCTTGCTCTGGGCAAAGGACCAAAATAGTTGCTCACCTTTTCTGAAGGGTGCTGATCTGTGGAGACAAAAATGAAACTACCTGTGTACATCATATGAATGTAACATGTATTCTCCTTCTTTTTAGTAGTTTGAGGAGAACACTGGAAGACGTATGGGTTGTAAAAGACTGGTTTCTGAAGCCACTTTTGGAAAAAGGATGGGTTGGATCTTAAGCTAGACCCATCCTCGCTCACTCCCATCTAATCTCAATGCAAGAAGAAACAGAGGCTAGGGGTGTGTAGTCCTGAAATCTTATTAGATGAAGTGATAGCCACTAAAAAGATAGTTTTCCAGGAGAGGGATTTTAACTCTGCAGATGACGCTGGCTCAAGCGAAGGTTTAGATAAAAATAAAGATTATATCCCACAGGGGTGCAGGACCTTTTACTGTGGGACACAAACTAGAAGGTACTCTTAAGAAAGGCTTTACATAATCTATGGGAAGGCAGGAAGAGACCTGAAAGCCAATATAAAAGAAAATGAGTTCCTATTACCTGATCGAATGTTCAAGTTAGTGACTACCTAAATGTCGAACTGGGAATAGTGAAAGCAAAAAAATGCGAACAGCCGATTTAACGCAGGGAAAGAATTCCCTAGCCCGTTATGCGGACTTCCCCCTTTCCCCATTGTTGATCTCGCGATCTCGCAGTTGGTATATTTAGTTAGGGGGTTGTAGGGGGCACAAAAAAAAAAGGGGGCTACATTTTTTTTTCTGCTGAGGGAATTCATTCCGTACGTTAAATTGGCCTTTGTTGTTTCAAATTTTCTATATTACCAGGTCGACGTTGAGGTATTCGCTAACCTAAACTTTGATCGGGTAATATAGACTCAAAGAAAATAGCTGCCAACTGTACCTTGACAATGTAGAAGCTAGAACCAGAAGAAAATAAGGAGAATATAAAACATAGTACATCTCTACCAGTGGCCTAAAAGGGTTCTATTTCCATGATTCAGCCCATATGGCAAATCTTTTCCAATTACTGTCACAGACTTTACATGTAAAAGACTTCTGGAAAGCTGTGATGATGTGGACTACATCAGAAGGAAAAGATGCAGCCTGTGCCATCATGGGAAGTGGAGAAATCAAGCAGTTAGGTTAAGGTTGGGGATCTCCAGGTGTGGTTCCCCAGAATGATGAGTGCTGTAATCCGGCAGAAGATTGAGCAGACAAGAATGAAAATCATCTCAGCAATAGCTGGACTTAGGGACCACTTGTGAGGCAGCAGGAGGTTCCAGCTAAGCCTGTCCACTAGATCACTGAACCTTCCAGAGATGTGTGTTACCATTAGAAACTGGTGATAGGCCATTGTCTATTACCACACTCTCACGGCCTCTCTATAAAACATAAAAGATTTGGTTCCCCCGCTTGTCCATGTTCCAGAATACAGTCATATTGTCTAACTGTATGCTTATCACTCCCAGATGAAGACAGTCCTGTACTCTTGCAACACAAAAAGAAATGTCCTCATCTCCAGGACATTTATGTGAAGACAAACTTTTGATTCTAATGAAAAACCTTGGACCGTTTTCCCATCGTAATGCCCCACCCTAACCCCAACAGAATGCAGATGGTCACAGTTGCTACTGGGAAAGGGACCTGGAAAGGCCTACCAGTGGAGACCAGCAGAGGATGACACTACCACATTAGATGAGTTCTGCATGACTGAGTTAGCATGACTGTTTGAAACATGGAATTGTACTTCTGAGACTGCTGTGACTGCAGCAGGCAGTGTAGAATCCTCATGTGATGTCTAGCAAATTGCACCATCAAAATCGATGATGCTGTGAGGCCCCAAGACGCTCATATGACTAACCGTGTTGCGGGGTAAATGAACTCCAGAAGATATTGTATTGCAAACCTCAAGAATGAAATTCTGACCTGTGGAAGACAGATCAGAGTTAAAGTCATGTCTAAATGGCACCTCAAGAGGAGTTAGCCTGGATCTCCTCTAGATTTATAGAAATGCCTAGGGAAACTCAAAATTGTAGCAAATAAACCATTGCTTGTACAACAGACTCCTTGGAAGAAGCAGGGAGGAGACAGTCATCCAGATAAGGGAAAAATCTGAATCTCAAGACATAAATGACCTACTGCTACCACCATTCATTTAGTGAATGCCCTGGGGCTGAGGTGAGATCGAAAAGCAGGGCTCTGAAATGGTAAAAACTTGATCTTAAGCAAAAGAGCAGAAATCTCTTGGACTCCTCTATTTTTATGTGAAGCTAAGCATACTGGAGATCTATAGAGCACATTCATCCATTCTTCTGAAGATATGGAAGAAGTGATTGCACTGAGACCATTTGAAAGTGGGTCGTTTTGAAATAGTTCTTTAGGAAACTTAGGCCTAAAATGGGCTGGAGGTCATTTGTTTTCTTTGGATCCAAAAAGAATTGTGAATAAAATCCCGACTCCAATTTGGTCTGAAGTGACCTCCTGGATGACTTTTTTTTGCAGAAGAGCACACACCTCTTGCATAGAAGCCTTGCTTGATTAGGTGAGATACTCAGCAATGGAAGGGAAGGGGGATGGGGGAACTTCAAAAACTGGAATGCGATAACCTCTGGATACGATCCCTCTTAACTTTTTGTCTCATGTGATGATGAACCACGAATGAGAGCAGAGGGATATGTGCCCCCTGACTGCCTCCAGAATGGAGCAGTCGGGCAAACAATCAAGAGATTCTGGGGGCATCTGTCAGAAAAAGCCCAAAGAAACCCTAGTTTTGTGGACCATCCTGATAAATGGGCCTTTGTTGAAGTGGCCTCCTTTGCACCAGCCACCTCTATCACAAGAGGAGCTATACTGATGTCTGAACTTATAAAACCAGAGTGAGCGAAGCCCCTTTTGTTTCCTGTTAAATGGGTGCTGAGTGGGGTTCTTGAATTTCACTCTTACCCTAGAGAGGGTGTTGCCATCCTGTTCGCTCTTCTGCATCCTTTATTTCACTATCCAACCAATTAGGGTGGTTCCCTCAAAGGGGGCATTTGTGAAGGATGCTTTAAAGTTATCTGCAAAATCACAACGCAGCCAAGCATGCAGTCTCATGGTGATTCCTGCTCCAGCTGCTCTCGCAGCTCCATCCACTACATTACGTAATTGGTGCATGAAGAGACTGGTAATGCAGTACATCACTGACAGAGTGACTTGGAGATGCTTATGTGACTCAGGATTAATAGGATTCTTCAGAGTAGATAAACATACCTGATTATACTATTTTACACCATCACCAAAGATTAAGCAAAATGACACCTGAATAAAATGGTGCAATAAAAACATTTTTACTCAGACAGCTGGTAATGCTTTTAAAATACAGCTCTCAAATGATTTATAATACATAATAAAAGTCTGTTCTACATCTAATGTGACTAAATCCAGTGCATTAGGTTTAGGTTAAAATTTTTGTTTGGTAGTTTTCAAAAGAGGCAGAGTCCATATTCAACCGTATGGTACAGTGCATTCTTCAGAAAACACACAGTACAACTAATACTGCAGTGTGCTAAAACACAGCCCAGGCTAACAACAACTAATACATTTAACTAATGGACCAAATGAAGACAGAAGAGCACGAAAATAGGAAAAGTGTACAAAGAAGCGATGCATTTGTATCTGCTGCCACTTTTTATAGTGTCAAGAGTAAAAAATAAAACTCAATACGAAAGCAGCTGCTTGGGATAAGTTTCATATTAAGTAAGGCATCATGATTTTTATGGCATGCTCATAAGATCCCATGAGTACCACTGACTAACTTTATAAACAAAAACTGAATATTGGGAAACTAATCTGATTAGTCTCATAGTATAGTAGGTGAAAGTCTGCTGAATGACGGTCACAGCTTATTATGCTATTCCTCGTTACAGCATACTGTTTGTTAGATTCTCAGTGCCACACTAACTTGTTTAAGACAGATGATCAAATGTACTTGGTTGCTCAGCAACAGCAGCAGTACTTTTTTTCCACAACTCTGCAAATCCTTGTCCCATGATTAGTTAAAAGGCAGATTACCAGACCTGGATACCTTTCCAAAAATACAATGCTAGTTGTGCCTTAGAGGATGCTCACAAGTCTCCATACCTGTAGACAAGTGTTTTTGAAACTGCTGATCAACAGCATATATGGATTCTTTGGGAATCTTGTAGCATGCAGAGCTCAGCAAAGTATCTGATCACCATTTTACCACTGTTTGGAGATCCTACTTATCATTCTGCAGGACACCATAACAGTGGCATTCAAACCCAAACACGTCCAGAATACATCCATGAGTATTATCACGGATGGAACCATTACAGCATCCCATGGGACAACTTCATAACATTTCCACAGAGCTACTACTCTTTTATTCCTGATGTTACTGATTTAAGCTAAAAATAAGGTTTATCAGCATTTCTATGTGAAATGTATCCCGAGCTTCACAGACAATACTTTGCACTGTTCAACTAATAAATGCTTAAACCTTTAAAGCTAGATATGACTATAAACATCACCTAGGACACAAGATGGGAATTATATAAAACATCTTCAGTTGCAAGCACAAGTGAGCCAGCAGGTGTTGCCCTTGAAAAGTAGGTACAATTAGCTAAAAACCTAGACATCTAATTACCATAAAATGTGAATACCAAATAGCACATAACTCTTCCTGCTTCCAGAAGGAATGTGGGATACTACTCAGAAACACATTTGAAAAAGCTACTTTGTAAGCCATGCTCTTCAGCATATAGCACCCTTACTCAGCTACTTGGTAAGGTGCACTCTACAGTGGCAAAATAATGGAAAAATATAAGCACGTTATCAGAGACAGTGTAATAGCTGCAGACTTACTGTACTGCAAAATTATACCACACACGGTCATCTATTTTGCTTCAGAAAATGGACATGTGTAAGATACGAACTCTTTAAATTACTGTTGCCACTAATATGTTGATCATATAATATGTTTTTTGGTGTAATAGACAGCCTCAAAAATCATGTTTGATGGGGATGATTCAGAAAACTGGTTAAAGGTGGAAATCAAGCCTGAAAATAGGTACAGACATCCAAAAACAGGGCCATCTTGTGCAGAAGTAAATCAGGCCCGAAAATAGGAATATTCCTCGAAATTAGGGTCAGTTGAGAGGTCTGGTGGTTTTACTACAAATCAGACATGTCAGCCTTTCCAAAATTATAAAAAAAGGAGCTCAACATGCCATATAAAATATATACTGACCAATTTCAATTACTATATGTTTTATGAAACAAAATACAAAGGTAAGACAGCACCTTTCATTTCTGAGAATTTAACAACCTAGTAACTGTAGTATACGCCTTGACATACAAAATAAAACAAAACTAATAAACCATATACCAAAATGCCATATGGATACATACGTCTAACATTTAACGAATACCAGAAACTAAGTGCTTTAATATCATAAGGGATATGGAACTGCTTAACTTCTGTTATTTACTAAACATTTGCAGTGTATCAGAATTTGCCTGCCTTAAAGCATACAGGTCTATGGCACACCATAAACTTAAAAAAATATATATTTTTTTTACTACTCATTTAAGAATGGGCAAACTGTACATCAGCACCCTGACTGGAGAATGAACGTTCTCCAGCAAGCTATTAATGTACAAGTAATGCCCACTGAAAAATGAGTCTGCCACTTCACGGCAGCCTATCAACCTGCTGGGGAGCTCGGACTGAGAAACCAAACTGCTGCCACTAAGCAGCATTTTACTGTTTAGCGAGTGCAAAAAATAAATAAATAAACAAACAGAAAAAAGTCTGTGTATGAGTGTGTTTATGTTTCTGTCTGCATGTGTGAGTGAATGCGTGTATGAAAGCAGAAGAGACTGTATGTGTGAAAAATCTCGAGAGAGTGAGAGCGGTCCTGTGTGAGTGAATGCGGGTATAAAAGCAGGGGATAATGTGCATGTGAGAGCGATCTTGTGTGAGTGAATGTGTGTATGAAAGCAAAACAGACTGTGTGTGTGTGTGTGTGTGTGTGTGTGTGTGTGCGTGTGAGATCGAGAAACAGAGAACAGTCTTGTACGCATACTCTCAAAATTTTTGCAGAATATCCAGAGTTTTTCCTCATATTTTTTATCTGTTCCTCATAATATTTGTGAATTTCTGAAGACTTCTGGCAAATCAGTGTGAAGTGAATTCACTAAATAATGACAAGCATTTGAGTTTCAGGCTTTATATCTTTCAGAAAATGCATTGCAATACAAGGCCTTTTACTCTAGCAACTTTCTAAGTTTATAAGAGCAATATTTGAAATTTGTCCCTATTTTTCGGGCTTTGTCCAGCCATTATTTTTGGCTTTGCCCAGAGTTTTTGTGCTAAGAGGTTGAGAGTTATGCTTGTGTGAGTGAATGCGAATATGAAACCAGAGGAGACTCTGTGTGAGAGACAGAGAGAGAATGAGCGGTTTCTAAAATTGTTGGGTTTTACTTATTTATTTTTTTAAGCATTATATTATTTTGTTATACATTTTTGATGTAAAATGCTTTCTCCAACACCATTAACATATTCTACAGAAAGTCTGAAACGTTAGGTGGAGGAACTACTTTACATCAAAAATATATATTTAAAAAAAAATTCTAAGCTTGTTTTCTGCTTTTCCTGTAAATAGTCTAGTCCAGATACAAATTTGCTGTATCCAGGACAGTTTGTACGTTTCTGAGACCCAAAGCCTTTCTGTGTTGGAGGGAAGCCTTCTAGCTTATCAGTGGGAGTGGTAAGCACTAGTTAGATTATTTAAAAAAAAAAAAAAAAAACACTTTATGCATCGCCACTTAGCTAGGGTTAAAGTATTCCCAGCGCCATAAAGTCTGCACTTTGAATTTTCCCTTAGAACTAGCCAGTTTTTGCAATCAAATCTGTTTCTTTGAGCTCAGCACTTGTTCAGAACTCGTTGTAAGCACTCAACTTTCCTCACTTGTCTAGAGGAAAACAGTTTTTAGTACTTAATAAATAAGCACCTATCCAGGCAAGTGTAAGGGTCAGCTCCCAGTGTTTTCTCCTGTCTACCTGAGGAATCTGGGCATCTTGGGGCAATGCAGCAATTACCTCATGTACACAGACAACTGTCTCCTCCTACCACTCAACACTACAACCTGTGAGAGATGTACTTACATAGCCAAACTGGAAGCAAAGGTCTCTTCACCCAAGACTGGACTAGACGGTCAAGAGGAGAAGGTAAACACTTGCACCACAGCACACTCATGACATAGTCCCTCAAAACCTACACCACCAAAACACACACACAGAAACACATACCTACATTCGCGGAGGCTATCAATAAAAATCTGCCCAAGCAACAGGGACCTCCAAAGCAGAAACGCAAGCAACCTCCACCCCCCCAAGACAACCCAAAAGGCAAACAGCCCAAAAACTCAGTGTGCCACTCGACCACAGCCGATAAGGCATAACAATGTACCCAACACTCTAGTCATAAGTGACTCTACAGTCAGGCACACTAATGTTCCACTCACCAGGCTACATAAGGAGAAAGTTACTGTCAGCTGCCTGTCGGATCCGCCACATAACACACACACTCAGGTCACTCCACACAAGTACAAATATGACTCTATCATTGTCCATGTTGGTGTGAATGACCTGAGACGTACCTCCCTGGACTACTTGAAAAGAGACATGGAGGAGCTTTCCGATCTTGTAGCCCAGGCAGGTATGACCCTAGCCCTGAGTAGCATCCTGCCATCACCCAGAATGATACCACAGTACAAGGACAAAGTGATTGACTTCAAAAACTGGCTAAGCTTCTGGTGTCATTCTAAGGGGATCCAGTATCTGTCTCCCTGGGATGACATGACTGACAGACCACGATACTTTGCCAGAGATGGCCTGCACCTGTCGCCCTTGGGATTCCAGATACTGGCTAAGGCTCTTGCCACCCCTATAGTGCCTTTTTTAGTCAAGGTTCAAATGACAAATTCACCACCATAACAGGTACAAGCAAGCAAAATCTGAGGGTAATGCTAGAAGTCTAAACCTCAAAATGCACTCACTTGAGGCACTCCTTAAAATGGAGAAAATCTACATCTGTGCAGTGAAAGAGACCTGGTTCAAGGCTCCAGAGAGCACCCCTGCATTATCAGGCTATAATTCATACCACACCTTCAGGCCACCTAACCTGGACCGAAACACTAAAGGCAGAGGCGAGTCCATATTCATTAAGGATATCCACACCTCCAGGCTAGTTGCTCAGCATAATGCATCCAAGATTATCCAAGTACAACTAACTCTGGGCAAGACCGCAATCCACATTGTAGCTTGCTACAGATCCCCCACCATGCCCCAGCATTCCCACTCCTCATTTCTTGATACACTGGAAAATATTAGGGTACAGCCTAACACCCTAATAATGGGTGATTTCAACTACCCCACCATTAACTCGGAAAACTACTCATGTACCAACTCTTTTGCTCAACATTTTCTGGAATTCATAAATTCCAATGCCTTGGATCACCTTATCCACACCCCCACTGGGGGCAGCAATATCCTAGACTTGGTCATTACCAAAAAGGGCAACCGGTATTCCACACCAGAGGTCAGTTCCTCGTTGGTCAGATCCGACCACAAGCTAATCACCCTAGACATCCACATTCCGCCCCCACTCCCCATTAGGGAAATCACCGTAAAAAATTTCTCCAAATTCACACTTCTTAAGACAGAAGTGGCAAACTTCTCGACACCCATGCAGATGGACAACAGAGGTACGACTGCTGAATCCTACACAAATGCACTTTATAAGCACTTACACCAGTGCATGGATCGTGCAATCCCTAACAGAACCAAGATGCTATCCTCCAAAAAAAGGAAGCCAATCTGGTGGCCCTCTGCCATAAACAAACTCTCTACAACAAGAAAGAAACTGTTGCAAAAAAGAGTAAAATCCCATGATTGGAGGAACTCCCTGGTCAGCTTCAGTAAGAAGCTGAGATCCCTCATAAAATCCTCCAAAGCTAGTTACGAAAACAAAATTGCCACTGATTCTAAAGAATCTCAATAGCAACACTCAGACCTGCTCTGAGTTACAGCATAATGGCACTAAATATACAGAAGCAACTGATATTGCCAACATCCTGGCAGATAAGTTCAGTGCTAACTTTACCCCCTCTCTCCCCCTAAAGGGCCAATCTCTATACTGGAAGAATGCAAAGTTCCTGTAATCACAGCTGCACAGGTAAAAACCACACCCTAAGCCAAGAACACAGCATCCATGGACCTGTCAACATCCCAGGTTGCATTCTACACAAACTACAGAATGAACTGGCACCCCTCCTAAGTACCATGTTCAATCGTAGCCTTACCTCATCCTTTGTACCCAATGAATGACGCACAGCGATGGTCATCCCACTCCACAAACAGGGAGCAACCACAGACCCCGGGAACTACCTCCCCATTAGCCTGACGAGCCTGGTCTGCAAGGCTATGGAACATATCATCATGGAACTTATAAACAATGACATTGGTAATCTCCAAACTCTGGACCCCACCCAGTTCGGGTTTGTAAAAGGTAGATCATGTCTCCTAAACCTGATAGACTTACTTGAAGCAGTCACCAAAGCCGTAGATGAGGGTAAGGTGGTTCACACAGCCTATCTAGATCTCGCCAAGGCTTTCAACACCATCCCCCACTCTGGAATTATAGATAAACTCACTAAACTAGGTATAAATCCCTATGTCACAAGATGGGTTGCCAACTGGCTCACTGACGGAACCCACACCGTAAAAGTAGCAGACTCCAAATCCGACTTCAGACCAGTTACAAGTGGAGTAGCACAGGGTTCAGTCCTGGGTCCTCTCCTGTTTGGTATCTACTTTTCTGATGTACAGGCTAACACAAAAGATCTTTGGCTAACGAAGTTCGCAGATGAATGCAAACTAGGAGCCATAATCGAAACTCCTAACGATGTGGACATCCTACAAAAGGGCCTCACTGAGACAGATGCCTGGTGTCAAAGCCATGGCCTCAAGCTCAATGTCAAAAAGTGCATTGTCATCCCTTTTGGTAAAAACTCTGTACCCATGAACTACCACATAGGCGGTAGTCTACTTAACACCGAAAGTGTGATAAGAGATCTTGAGACAGGTGGACAGTAGTCTCTACTTTGATAATCACACATCACCACACTAGTCAGGAAATCCTTCTATGTGGCACACTCATCAAAAAAAGTTTCTCATCCAGGACAAAACAGGTCATTGTTCCCCTCTACTCATCACTCATTACACACATTATAGAATACAGTGCCCCTTTTGGTATGTACCTCACAAGACATCTACAACTGGAAAGGCTGCAGAAATACCTCACAAAGGGGATTACTGGCCTCAAACAGATGCCCTACACAGACAGTCTCAAAAAATTCCAGCTTTACTCCGTCGCATATCACCTGCTCAGAGGCGATCTCTTCCAAACATACAAAGCTATGTCAAACCCAGAGCTGTTGGACATGCTCCACTTAAAGAAATCCCAATCCCTATACGCTACATGCTCTACGGACCTAAACTTTGTCACAACAATAAACAGAACATGCTGAAGGGATAGATTCCTGTCCCAGAGGCTTCCCATACTGTGGAACAAACTACCTATCTATATCAAATAAAGCTCCTCATTAGCACTCTTCAAGAAAAATCCTGATGATTGGATGGGAGATAGGAAATTCCCCCAGGGATCACTTCTGTGGCTCTGCTCAACAGGGGCACAGGAAAATAATTTTCTTGGGTGACGAAAGCCAGTGTACCTTTTTGGCTAGGCTTATATAGGCCCTAGGGCCAGTAGCCTAGTACTTACCTATGAACCTACAGTAATTAAAAAAAGTAAGTAAAAAACAACAATTTTACTCTAAGCCCAATAATGGCCAGCAGGGTGTGTGTTAATGTGTAATTAATCCCCTTTTTGGGGTGCAGAGGTCCTACGCCTGCGGAATCAGGCCTCATAACACCCTGGGCAGGCGTTAATTACACATTAACACACACCCTGTCCAGCATTACTGATTACGTGACAGCACTATACCAGCAAACTTAAATCAAAATATGCACCCCATTTTTTGCTGACCAGGTAGAACTGTGTCATATTTTCAGGGAACAGCTAGGGTTTTATATCTGTCTATATATGTATCTATATATATATATATATATATATATATATATATATATAAATTTAGCCATGATATTTATCACAAAAATTGCACAAATCTAAGTGTGCTTGCTAGCTTTCTTTATCTATGTATTTATATCTATCTATCTATATATATATATATATATGTATAGATATATATATATATATATATATATATATAGATATATATATATATATATCTATACATATATATATATATATATATATATATATATATATAGATATAAATACATAGATAAAGAAAGCTAGCAAGCACACTTAGATTTGTGCAATTTTTGTGATAAATATCATGGCTAAATTCAAAATCATATTCAAACTTGCAGACCCCGTCAAATTCTATGCACATGTAAATAACTGCACAGACATCTGTTTCCTGCCAAGCTTATTACAATGTAGGATTTAAAAATAAACCCCTATGGACAAACCCAAATATAAACAGGCTCTGTAATAGAAGAAAAAAAAATGGACAGAAAAATAACTCAACTCTCAAGATGCCAAAAATGCTCTTGCTAAACTTAACATGGAACTCCGGATCATGATCACATCAATCAACAGCAAATATGAAATAAAGATAGCCACCTAAGTGAAAAGCTTTATTTAGCTATGTTGGTGGCCACGGTGGTGCAGTGGTTAGCATTGCCGCCTCACAGCAAGAGGTTCTCCGGTTCGATCCTTGGCTGGGGTGCCTTCTGTGCGAAGTCTGCATGTCCTCCCTGTGGTCGCGTGGGTTTCCTCTGGGTGCTCCGGTTTCCTCCCACATCCCAAAGACATGCTGTAGGTGGACTGGACACTCTAAATTGGCCCTAGGTGTGCGTGTGTGTGCCTTCTGTGGAAGGTTGGGCACCGGGCTGGCAATTCGACACCGTAAAACTCCACTGCCAATCATGAGCAGACAAGGTGATCCGCTGTGGCGACCCCTAACCAGGAAAAGCCGAAAGAAGAAGAAGAAACCTCAAAAACCATGTTCAGCACTGCACCGAGCTAGCAGTTAATGATACCACACACTCTGACCCTGAAGACATAGCCAATGTACTAGCAGGCAAATTTAGCTCAAATTTCACACCCATCTTCCCTCCTATATTTCCAGATCACATACCCACATCCACAGCTCACTAAATCTCCCAAGACACTATGCAATGGCAAGAACAGTACTTCTCTGTGGCCAGACAACATGCCAGGCTGACTTAAAGGCCAACCTGAAACAGGACTTTTCAGACTCCCTTATACAGGCTATTCAATATCAGCCCCAAACAGGCTTTGTGTCAGATGAATGGAGGACAGCAGTCATCCCCATGCACAAGGGTGTGACCTCAACAGACCTGGGCAATTACATAACCATAAGCCTGACTAGCCTCATCTGCAACTTCACAGAAAAGATTACTATGAAATTAATAAAGACATAGGTAACTAAAAATTCTTGACCCAAGCCAGTTCAGATACATCAGGGAAGACTGCCTAACAAACCTGGTCAACTTCTTCAAGAAGGTAATAAAAGCAAGAGACAAAGGCAAATCAATATAAACTACACATCTACACCACTCAAAGGCATTGTGACTCCATTCCGTACACACATATTGAAGATTAACTTGACCAACTAAATGTAAATCCCTATGTGATCCACTGTAAAGCAAACTGGCTCACAAACAGAACACATAAAATCAGGGTGGGACACTCAACCTCTTCCAAAAGATTTTTCACTAGCATTGTTTCCCAGGGTTCAGCCATTGAAAATCTCTTCTCTTTGGAATTTACTTCTAAGAAGTCAAAGAAAATGTTAAGGTTTATTGGCTGACCAAGTCTGCAGACGACTGCAAACTTGGTGCTATTATAAACTCCTCAGGGGACACAAAGATCCTGTAAAGAGGGCCCTTCCCAAACAAGTAGCTCATGTCAAAACCATGAAGTAAAACTACACACCAAGAAATGTATAACAGTATCCTTCAGTAAGCATTCCCTTGTAACTATCACATAGACAACCTACACCTTAAAGTTGATTTCGTAATCTGGGATCTGGAAACGTTTGTCAACAAACTCTCCTTTGACCATCATGTATCCACTATTGCAAAGAAGTTCTTTTTCACTGTACAGCTCATTTTCAAATATATGATGGCCAATTCCAGTGATCTAATCATTCCACTGTAAGCAGCTCTCATCAGGCCAGTCACTGAATATTAATGCCCCTTATGGTGAGTACCTGTCCAAACACTTTTCACAACTTGAATGATCACAATGCTTTCTCACTACAAAAACAACTGTCAAACATAAATCTTTGCAGACTGTTTCATAACCTTGTCCCTCTTCTAGGTATCTTACAGGCTTCTAAAGGGTGACCTCTGCTTCGTATATAGAGCCTTACTAGACCTTATCCTGTCACATCTGTTACACATTTGCTAGTCCCATGGTAGTGTTAGCAGCTGCTCAAGGGATAGAGAGATAAGTTATGTATCACACAGAGGATGTCACTCCTATAAAACAGTCTTCCAGCCCAAGTAAAGTACTTCCCTTACTCTGTTCAAACCTAATCTGGACAAATAGATGGAAAACCACAAATTCACTCCTGTTTTAGCACCTACGTACTGCATAGATAGAGGCAAAAAGTAAATGACCTAACATTTATCTTTTTGCCCAGCTCTAGGTTATTTATACACAAATAAGGACTACAAACTACCATGGGAATGTAAAGCTAGGCTTCTTACGATCATTACAGATCAATAGCCTAATAATCACCTATAAAACTATGAACTTATGGTATCTTTTAACATGTACCTACGCTATCAACAATTCAGGCAGATGAGACTTCAGTTTAACATTTCATCTAAAGAACGGCACTTCAGAAGTTCAGTACCTTCCTAATGTTGCACTGCAGAGTCAGTACTGGAACATGAATCTAAGCAGTCTGTGTGAGAATACAACTCAAAGTGTTATTTTCCTAATAAAATGGCCTCATAATTTACTAACGTGGTGAAGTGGGCTTAAACAGGATCCTCAAAAATGGTGGGTAACCAGTGAGCAAGTCATTACTCTTTTCCCCTTCACAGATGTCTTCATTATGGCTAAGTTATAAAAGCAGACTTCATATTTCGGTATTCCCCGACTTCCATTTCAAGGAGGTCATATGATCACACAGTACAGTCTTTTGGAAGAGGTTATTCCATCAATGAACTGGAATGTAAATGAAATGTTTTCTATTTTGTAGTGCTACAACACTGCTTTCAAGTGCATTCTCACCTGCATTAAGTTTGGGATTTTGTTATTCATTAAACTAATAAATATACTTTAGAAGGTTCCGCATGTCTCCTCTACTCCCTTCAATATTCTGTGTTTGTAATTCACTGTGCAAATGAGCAAACAATGATACTCACACAGTTCATTCACAAGGATGCACTCCACTGAGGGTCAAACTGCAATCATGGAAAAGGTCCACTGCAGTACAATATATTTTTAAATACATGTTGAATGGACTACAATCAAGGTACACTTCATAATGGGGTATCAGCTAAGCCACAAGCATCTATAAACCTATATTACTCAGTATGTGAATCAGGAATCTGATTCATTAGTGAATGTAAACAATGTATCACATAAAATAATAAGCACTATGTATAACCTGGTATTTGAAGAGCGGATGTTTCTGGATTCATTTTTAGTTTGCAATACTATACGACTGTATTTACCTCTCCCTTTGCATACTATCATGTAAATACAACAAATCCAAAAGACAGTGCATCTCATCTAAGTAGTGCCAGTTAAATAAGCTGAAACAAACTTGCATAAACAATTGTTAAAAGTACATTAACAAAAGGACTTTGAAAAAACATTCAATCCAAGAGGAAGTAAAAATGAAAATGATAATGCAAAGAGGCAGAGCAGAGTGGCACACATTTTAAAACATTATGCTTTAATGTTTAGAAATGTTTGGCTAGTACTCATGAAAGGCAAGGATACTGTACAAGCATATTTTCCATAAAAAATGACTGGTAAATTAATGCAAACTCACAGTTTACTCGGAGGACAGAAGTAAAAGATCTGAATGTTTAAACTAATGAGCTGTATCAAGCAGTACATATCAACTTTCACTTTAAAATAAGGAACACGTTATTATTATTATTATTATTATTTCAGTTGTAAATGGTAACATTAAAGACCATTTTTATCTATAGGCAAGCAGTTACTTGTGTTTTAAACAAAGTCAAAAACATTTTTTTTTTCAGATTCAGAAACATCTTTGTGGATTTTTTTTTAGTTTAAAGAAATATTACATCACAATTAATAATCTATTATATTATTATGAAAACAAGACAAAGAATGACAAAAGTGGGAATGGGCAAATAGTTTCACAGCACAATGTACCAGAGAAGCCAAACATGCAAGGCAGACAATCCCTCATGTGCTTGCTTCCCACTTCCCTGACAATGTTAGGGTTAAACAAATCTTTTATCATCATCCTACCAAAGATCTGGGGTATCCTGGTATTCCTGTACTACTCAGCTTCTAATGATACATTCTTCTGAAAGTAATTAGCCCAAAGAACTAGACTGAGTTCTATTACTACTGTCCACGTGGTTGTTTTTATGTTACTAGCACATTCTGATGCCTCTACAAAATTGAACAAGTAGAAAAACCCAACACTAGAGCCCTGCATTAAAAAGGAATAGTAGGTAACAATCTTACAGTTAAGCAAAAAAAAAAAAAACATATGCCAATAATCTCATCCCCAACAAAGAAGGCACTTCCTGATAATCACTACAGCCATGGATATCACAATTCAATGATCTGTTACACTGGCTCTATAATAATGAACTTACTCTTCATCGAAGTAAAATTTAACAAGACTTATTTGCTACTCCTCAAAGGCATATCAGCTCTCCAATACATTTTACAAGTGTGGCAACTCTACTAACTGTAACAATAAATATCTCATCATTCCATTAAATGATTAAAGTCATTTTTCATAAAAACACCAATGCAGCATTCAAAATGTTCTAGGACTCAGATTAATCTATGAATTCAACAGTTACCTTACACCAGAAATTAGACATGCCATTGATGTAACATAACGATCATCATATTCTTTCGGCTGTTCCCATTAGGGGTCACCACAGCAGAGCACCTGTTTCCATTTCTTCCTGTCCTCTGCATCTAGCTCTGTCACACCAACCACCTGCATGTCCTCTCTCACCACATCCATAAACCTTATCTTAGGCCTTCCTCTTTTCCTGTTACCTGGTAGCTTCATCCTGAGCATCTTTTTCCCAATATACTCAGCATCCCTCCTCAGCACATGTCCAAACCAACGTAATATTGCCTCTCTGGCTTAATCTCCAAACCTTCCAACCTGGGATATAACACAATGATATATATGCTAATCCCCTACACAGAATACTAATTAGCACTTATTTTCACTAGGTAAACCTGCAACACCCACCGAGTCCAAACACCATTAAAAAAACTGTCAATTCGGTACTTTAGATAATAAGTGAGCATATTACTGTACTCTCCATTCCTTGATTAATAGCCTTCGTCTAAAATGGCCACCTTCCTCTTCAGCACCAAATGATTGAAGCTTCTCAAATCCATCATCTGTCGAACTCTTGCCAACAAACTCACTTCAACCAATAACCCTTCAATGTTGCACACCTCACCCTAGCTCTACACTGCTCCAAACACCTCCATTCTGCATATATCCCATTGGAAATATGCAACTGCTACAGTTACACAACCCTTATCCATGTCTGCATAACACACTCAAACTACAAGCACAAGAATTCTGGACAAAGCTAAAAATAATAGAGGAAACAAAGCCCAAAATCAGGTACAGATTATAATTATCGATCTTACGAACTTAGAAAGTTGATAAAAACGACAGGCTCTGCATTAGCATGCAATTTCTGAAGGACATAAAGTCTGAAACTCAGATGTTAGTCATTTTGTAATGACTTTAATCCTCAATTTGCCAGAAAACCACACAATTTATGAAAA
This sequence comes from Protopterus annectens, assembly GCF_019279795.1. Classification (NCBI taxonomy): domain Eukaryota; kingdom Metazoa; phylum Chordata; order Ceratodontiformes; family Protopteridae; genus Protopterus; species Protopterus annectens. The sequence continues at coordinate 1,607,875,380 of NC_056737.1, forward strand.
ACATACTAAAAATGTGAGGCAAAAATCAGGACATTCTGAAAACTTCTGGACATTTGCTAGGTATGGCTATATGTCAACCGCTCCCCTTTACACTCCATCAACTTCCCTCTCTGCACTCATACACTCCCTGTACAACCCCACTTTCTCTCTTTTTTCTTTCATCCTGCTCTACTATATATTTCTTACTTCTCTTTACTTATCTTCCATCATTAAACTTGCACAGAATAAAACTTTGCTACTTACTATCACTGCTTGCCCATTATGATTTTAGTAAAGTTGTGTACACTTACCATAAATGTAGATGTTCGAGTCTATTCACTGTTGCAGTCATCACATTTGGGTAATCCCTGCTAGGGTAGCCCTCGGCCAGCCCGAATACCAGAGACTTAGTATTTTTGCATCAGTTTCTGTCACTTCAGGACTGACGTCAGGTTGTCAGTAGTATAAAATAAGGCAGCTGATGCCATTACATCAGTTTTTCTTGCTCTAACCTGACAGGAGCCCCAAAGTAGGAGGCAGGTTCTGGTGGAAGAACCCCACCAGTAGAAAGTAAATACCAATATGTCCCTTGTAAGGAAAGAGAAGAAAAAAGGGGGATGGAGGGAAACCAGGACTGCAACAGTGAATACACTTGAACATCTACATTTATGGTAAGTGTACACAACTGTACTATGTTCTTCGTGTTTCACTGTTGCAGACATCACATTTGGGTTGATTCCCAAAGCTGAGGAAATGGGTGGAGGCAGTCAAGGAAAAGTACAGTTGTGTACACTTACAATAAATGTAGATGTTTGAGTGTATTCACTGTTGCAGTCATTACATTTGGGTAATCTGCTGGCAGGTTGCCCTCAGTCGGTCTTATTAACAAAGTCTTGGGTCCTGCGTCAGTTGCTGTCCCTTCATCCATGACGTCAGGTCATCAGGGGTATAAAACATGCAGCCGACGCCATTTTCATTAGTTTTTCTTGCCCCAGAAGACAGGTGCCCTCCCAAATGGGGAGCAATATATATATATATATATATATATATATATATATATATATATATATATATATAGATATGCATGTAATTTAGAACACAAAAAATATACTTCCAAATAAAAGCAAATACACCAAAAAGGCTTTTAAGCATAGTAAAAGAAAGAAGAGGTATAGTAAGAGAAAACTAGGGGGCTGGAGGGTGGGTAACCAGGACTGCAACAGTGAATACACTCGAACATCTACATTTATGGTAAGTGTACACAACTGTACTTCGTGTTTCACTGTTGCAGTCATTACATTTGGATATAATCCCAAAGCTATGGTTGGGAGGATGGAATTATACAGCATTAGGAGCAGCTATAATGCCCTGCAGGACGGCAGTGACAAAGCCTGCTCTGGATTTAGAGAAGAGAGGTAAATGGTAATGTTTGGTGAACGTATGACCTGAGCTCCAGGTAGCAGCTTCTAGAATGTCTCTGGTAGGAACCCCTCTGAGAAAGCCTGCAGAAGTAGATGCAGCCCTAGTGGAATGGGATCTGATCCCCTTGGGGCCAGGTTTACCATGGTGAATGTAGCAGAAATTAATACAATGGCTTATCCATTTTGAAATAGTCTGCTTTGAAATAGCCTTTCCCTCTGCCCCTGCAGCAAATGCCACCAGTAATTGCTCAGATTTTCTTAGAGATTTTTTCCTGTTTAAGTAGAATCTTAGTTGTCTGTGTACATCCAAGGAATGCAGAATCCGCTCACCCTTGTTCTGTGGATTTGGGAAAAAGTTGGCAGATGAATGGTCTGATTAAGAGCCACATACCATTTTAGGCATAAAGGATGGATTGGTCCTGAGAGCCACCCTGTTCGGGTAAAAGATAATAAAAGGCTCCACTGCCATGAGAGCCTGTAGTTCTGAAATCCTCCTAGCTGAAGTGACTGCTAAAAGAAAGGCTGTCTTCAAGAGAGAAATTTTATGTCTGCAGTAGCAGCTGGTTCAAAAGGAGGTAGGGTGAGTTTTTCCAACACAAAATTGAGGTCCCATGCAGGAGTTGGTGCTCTCCTGGGAGGTCTCAAATTTTTGGCCCCTTTGAGGTACTGCTTTAGCAGGCGATGAGAAAAGAGAGGAGGCCCTGTATTGTAATAAGCTGAAATGGCAGAGGCATGGATTTTTATGGAAGAAAAAGATAGGCCCTTGTGAAGCATCTCGGTTAAATACTCCAGAATCTGAGTTAATATTGGGCATTGCTGTGTTTATTCCTTGTGCTTGGTTCCAGGCACAGAATCTTTTCCATTTATCAGCATAAGATTTTCTAGTACTAGGTCTTCTAGCCTCCAAAATGACATCCATCACAGGTTTGCTGAGAGATGTAACTGGTGAAATTAGTTGATTAGCCATGCTGGAAGATTCAGAGTTTGGAGCTGAGTGTGCAGAATTTGATAGTTCTGCTGAGACAGTAGATAAGGTGTCTGAGGCAGGTACCACGGAGGAAGGTGTGACATATTGCTTAGCAGCAGGTACCAGTGTTGGCGAGGTTAGTCTGGAGCAATCAAAATCATTTTTGTTTTTTCCTGTCTGACTTTTAGTAAGACCTTGGAGAGCAGAGGCAGAGGGGGAAAGGCATAGACTGATAGGTTTTTCCAGCTGAAGGATAGAGCATCCACTTTCCAAGCTTTTTTGTGATGAATTCTTGTGCAGGATTTGTCCAACTGATAGTTTTGGGGTGAGGCAAAAAGATCTATGTCTGGGCTCCCCCATTTGCGTGTCAACATGCTGAAGATTTGTGGATCCAGTTTCCATTTCTGCTTAGTTCTTCTGCCAGAGTATTTTGCTTTCCTGGCAGGAATTGAGCTTGTAGATGTATCTGGTAATTCAAGGCCGTGTTCTACAAAGCCATGGCTAGTCTGTAAAGGGGGTAGGAATGGGTACCCCCCTGCTTGTTTATGTACCACATAACTGTGGTGATGTCTGTCTTTATCAGTAGTTGTTCTGGATTAAGATAGTCCTTGAAGGCTGTCAGAGCATTCTGTACAGCTAGCATCTCTTTCTGGTTGATATGTAGGTGCATTTGATTTGGGCTCCATTCACCCTGAATGTATCTCCCTGCCAGATGCATCCCCCCCAAGCATAATGTGATGAGTCTGTAGTCAGGGTTTGGGTGGCAGGGGGTGGAATGAATGACAGTCGCTTGTTTAGGTGACAGGCCTCTGCCCACCATAGGAACTCTTGCTGCAGGCAAGGAATGATAGAAATCATTGTTTCCAGGCTGTGACAATGTTGACTCCATAAGCTTTTTAGGTACCATTGAAGTTTCCTCATATGCAGTCTTGCATATGGAATTAGTAGAATGCAGGATGCTATGAACCCCAAGGCCTGCAGAATTTGTCTTGCAGATAGATGGGTCTTTGTGGCCACTTGTTTGAAGTAAGTCATCAATTGAATTTGTTTTTCTGGCATGAGGTAAGTCATCTGGGCAGTTGTATTCAAGCTTCCACCCAGGAATGTAATTATTTGAGAGGGTACCAGGTGTGATTTATTTTCGTTTATGGTGTACCCTAGACAAGTTAGAAGCCTTTTTACAAATGCCAGATGCTGTAGAAGAGTGTCCTTGTTTTCTGCCTGAATTAGACAGTCATTCAGGTAAGGATAAATTTGAATGTTTCTTTGTCTGCAAAATGCAATTACTGGTGCCAGGCATTTTGTGAAGACCCTGGGCGCAGTATACAAGCCAAAGGGCAGTGCAGAGAACTGGTAATGTAAATAGCCTGCTTTGAAGCGGAGGTATCTTCTGCAAGATTCCCCTGACTGGGATATGCAGGTAAGCCTCTTTTAAGTCTAGAGTTACCAACCAGGCATCATTGCCTAGCATAGGCAGTAACTGTTGTAGAGTCATTATCCTTTTCTGGTACTGGCTGAATAGCCCCCATATTCATGAGGGACATAATTTGCTTCTGGGCCTCTGCCCACTGATTTGGAGGCAGATCTGGCCATCCGTTTGGGATTGGCAACATGTGGAAATGAAATCTGTATCCCCGGGATACTATATTTAAAACCCACTTGTCCTGGGTAATTACATGCCACTTTCGTACATGAAGTGCCAGTTTTCCCCCCAAAGGGGCTGCCAAAAGATAAGTGCTTGGTGAGGCAGAGGAAAGTCACTGAGACTGTTAACGTAGAGAGGTGCTTTGTTACTTCCAGATTTGGAGGTGGAGGCACCCCATTGTTTTGTTCTATACGTTCCTTGTGACTGAAACCTGGAGCCTTTGGAGTGTCTGGGTTTGACCTGAGGGGCTCTGGTGGGTACTGGAAAGGACCAATTCTTAGTAGGCCAGTGCCTACTGAATCTGGGCAGCTGCACTTGTAGAAAATCTTTTACTGTTTGCATAGATTTAGCTTTATCTTCCATCTTTTTCAAAACGTCTTCTGCCTTATTACCAAATAGATTGTCCTGTTGTAAAGGAGCATCCAACAATTTTGCTTTAACATGATCAGGCAGATTTTGCTCCTTGAGCAAAGCATGCCTTCTTATCACAGATCCAGTTACAGCGGCCCTGCAAGAGGCCTCCAAGGAATCAAAACCATATTGCAAAGTATGCTTTCCAGCTTGTTCAGCTGAATGCAATAAATCATGCAACTCTTTATTTTCCACACAGTCAGAAATCAACATAATTTTCTGTTTAAGTAATCCCATGACATGTTGCTGATATTTAAGCATATGAAATTCACAGTTTAAAACCCTGATTGCCAAGGTTGCAGACGTGTAAACCTTTTTACCCCATCTATCCAGCGCCCTGGAGTCTCTATCAGAAGGTGTAGGATTTTTAGCAGTAGAAGCCTTAACGTCCTTGGGACCCTAAGCAATGGTTTCATGGTCAGCAGTAGGGTTTTTAAAAAGGAATTTGTGGGAGTCAGGAACCCTATAATATCTGTCTGGCTTACTAGGAGCCGGAGAAAGGGAATCAGGAGCCATGCTAGATTCTGAGAAAACATCCTCAACAATGTCTAGAACAGGAGGTATAGCAAAAGGCTTATGCTGAGGAAGAAGAAGGAAATCCCTAAGCCTCTTTTTAGATTCTGAGAAATCCTGACTCTCCCAGTGAAAGTGTTCCCTTAAGGTATGCAAAGTTTCTCCAAATGAAAAATCCTCAGGAGGAGAAGCAGAAGGGATGGAATCTTCTGCATCAAAGTCCTCATAAGGTGGAATAGATAATTCCTGATCAGAAGAGGAATCAGAAGAAATAGAAACCTGATATGATGATTCATAGTCAGTGCCTTGCCTAGGCCTCCTAGCAGGAGGGGGATGGGAACCCCTGATCAAGGTAATTAAATCCTCAGCCATTTTGATAATTTGTTTATTAGGCATAGGGGCCTGTGCATGTGGCCCAAGCGTCATTTTTTTTAGACATAGAAGTTGATTTTGGCCTAGGCTTTGAAGATGGCGTCGGTTTAATATACAAATCTTTAGGCCTGAAAACACCCTCAGAAGCCGGTGCCTGCTCAGCGGCTCCGGACCCATCTAAAGTAGAGACATCCGCGGGTTCAATACTTAAAGTGTCTCGTGGCATACCGGAATCCGAATGGGTCTCAGTAGAGGCCTGCGAATCAAACGTAGCGGGTATCAGGGGCTGCGAAAGTGCCTCACTGAGTACCAGCGTACCGGCGACTGGCTTAGGAGAAGCTTTGTCGCCGGTTTTGGACCTCGACAGTCTGTCTCTGTCTTTTTCTTTGCGTTTTTTGTGTATTCCGGTAGTCGGATTGCTAACCGACGACATTTCTGGATAGTTAAACCTTGAGCCAAAATATTTAGATGCAAAAATATACCGATGCTTAATAGTGCGTTGATTAAATTTAGCACAAAACCGACAGCAAGGCATGTTGTGGTCAGGGCCTAGGCAAGGAATACAGTACAAATGAAAATCCTTATGAGGTATTTACTTCCCACAAGTAATACAATTATTAACTTTTACTGACATAGGAAGGAGCAAGAAAAAGTTTCCCCAATGGGGTACTTAGCTTTAGGTTGAAGACTTCGGTTCTGAAACTCGAAAATGAAAATTTCAGGAGTCGGCCGATCGGCACTTGCAAACTGCTTCTGCTTCGGGCACCGCGTGGCAAGAAAGACTGATGAAAATGTAGTCGGCTGCATGTTTTATACCGCTGACGACCTGACATCATGGAAGAAGGGACAGCAACCGACTCAGGACCCAAGACTTTGTTAATCAGGCCGACTGAGGGCAACCTGCCAGCAGATTACCCAGATGTAATGACTGCAACAGTGAAACACGAAGGTAAAAGTGTGAACAGATGTCCAGGTGGCAGCCTCCAGGATGTCCCTGGTGGGGACTCCTCTGAGGAAAGCTGCAGAGGTGGAGGCTTCTCTGGTGGAGTGAGTCCTGACCCCCTTGGGGGGAGGCTTTTCATGTTGTTTGTAGCAGAAATGGATGCAGTATTCTATCTATTTGGAAGTGGTTTGTTTGCAGATGGCTTTGCCTTCTGTCCCTGTAGCAAAGCTAACCAGAAATTAATCAGGATTTCTAAAGGATTTAGTCTTGTCTAGATAGAATTTGAGCCGTCTGTGCACATCTAGAGAGTGTAGGATCCTTTCCCCCTTGTTCTGGGAATTAGGACAAAAGGTGGGAAAATGATTGGATTGGTTGAAAGACACACTGGGCACCACCTTGGGCATAAAGGATGGGTTAGTGCTGAGGGATACCCTGTCAGCATGGAAGATGATGAAGCGTTCCACAGCCATGAGTGCTTGCAGCTCAGAGAATCTTCTGGCTGAAGTGATGGCCAGAAGGAAAGCTGTCTTCCAGGAGAGAAATTTTAGCTCTGCAGAAGAAGCTGGTTTGAAGAGGGGCAGGGTGAGCTTCTCCAACACAAAGTTAAGGTCCCAAGCTGGGGTTGGTGCTCTTCTGTGTGGCCTTAAGTTGCTAGCCCCTCTTAGAAACTGTTTGATCAAAGGGTGTGAGAAAAGGGGCTGCTCAGTGGGAAAATGAGCAGAGATAGCAGAGGCATGAATTTTAATAGAGGAAAAAGGGAGTGTAGCAGGTCAGCTAAGTAATCCAAGATAAGAGGGAGGGAGGGAGGGCTGTGCCGTATTGGGTCCCTTAATCCAGGTGCAGAACCTTTTCCATTTGTCAGCATAAGACTTTCTAGTGCTAGGGCGTCTGGCCTCATGTATAACATCTAGAATCTGTTTAATGAGGTTGGCAAATTGACTGGTAGCTAGGGAATAAGCCAAGCTGCCCAACTGAGTGTCTGCAATTGGAGATGCATGAATTCCCCTTCCCTCTGGGTCAGGAGGTTTGTAATGTGAGGAAGATGCCATGGTAGCAGTGGGAACAGGCTGTGCAGCAAGGGGTACCAGTGCTGGCAAGGCCAGTCTGGAGCTATAATAATTATCCTTGGGTTTTCCTCCTTTATTCTGAGCAGTACCCTGGGGATGAGAGGTAGTGGAGGAAAGGCATAGACCGATAGATTGACCCAAGGGAAGGATAGGGAATCCACTTTCCAAGCCATGCAGTGATGCTCCCTGGTGCAGAATTTGCTGAGATGAGAAGCAAAGAGGTCGACCTTCGGGGTGCCCCATTTCTGAGTTATTAGGGTGAAGGTTCTTCTGTTGAGCTGCCACTCGTGTGGGTTCAGAAGATTTCTGTTTAATTGGTCTGCCAGGGAGTTGAGAGAACCTGGTAGGAATTGTGCTAACAGGTGGAGTTGCATGGCAGAGGCTGTGTGCCAAAGGGTCATGGCCAGCATGCATACAGGGCAGGAGTGAGTCTCTCTCTGCTTATTGATATACCACATCACAGTGGTGTTGTCTCTGTTTTGGTCAGGAGAGCCCTTGGGGAGAGAAGGGGCTTGAAAGCTATCAAGACATGCTGGACAGCCATCATCTCTTTTTGGTTGATGTGCAGAGGGGTTTGCTGTGGACTCCATTGTTCCTGTATGCACCTGCCATCCAGGTGTGCATACCAGGCATAGTCTGATGCGTCTGTGGTGAAGGTCTGGGCGGCGGGGCGTGGTGAGAAAGGTAGTCCCTTGTTGTAAGAGCATGCTGTTACCCACCATAGAAAATCTTTTCTGAGGCAAGGAATTATAGGTATAAGAGTCTCCAGGTCTTGAGAGTGTTGACACCTAAGGCGTTTTAGGTACCACTGAAGTTTCCTCATATGCAGTCTGGCATATCGAATGAGTAGTATGCAAGACTCCATGAACCCCAGAGCTTGCAGGATTTTCCTTGCAGATAGTTGGGGTCTGGTGGCTAGTTGAGAGAAGTAGGTTGTCAGGAAAATTTGCTTTTCTGGTGTAAGGAATGTCATCTGGGATGCTGTGTCCAGGCTTGCTCCCAGGAATATAATCCTTTGCTTAGGCACCTGTTTGGATTTCTTTTCATTGATTGTGTACCCTAGGGAGGTTAGTAATGACTTTACGAAGGCCAGGTGCTTGAACAGCTTTTCCTAGCTGTTTGCCTGAATTAGGTAGTCGTCTAAGTATGGGTAAATCTGGATATTTTTTTGTCTGCAAAATGCAATGGCCGGAGCCAGGCATTTTGTGAAAACTCTGGGAGCAGTAGATAAGCCAAAGGGAAGCGCAGAGAACTGAAAGTGCTGAGATCCTGCCCTGAAACGGAGACATTTCCTGCATGATTTCCTGATAGGAATGTGGAGGTAGGCCTCTTTTAGATCTAGGGTGGCTAGCCAAGCATCCTTGCACAGCATGGGTATCAGCTGTTGGAGGGTGAGCATTTTGAACTATGGGATCACCAGGAAGGTGTTTAGAATGGATAGATTGAGGATGGGGCTCTAGTTGCCCTTTTTTCTGGGTACCAGAAAACGTCTGGAGTAGAAACCTTGGCCTTTCTGTTCGGCAAGAATGTGCTCTGCTCCCTCATACAGAGCAGGGAAAGGACTTGCTTTTGCACCTCTGCCCACTGGTTTGGAGGTAGATCTGGGAACCCGTTTGGGGTTGGAAGGGTGTGGAAAGAAAATTTGTATCCTTGGGACACTATGTTGGGAACCCAGTGGTCGTTGGTAATGGTGTCCCAGGTGCTTGCGTGAAAGGAGTGTTTTCCTCCTAAGGGTAAGTGAAGGTGGGCAGAGGGAGGGGGTGGGAAAGTGAGTCATTGTGAGCTCTTACCCTAAGGGGGTGGCTTAGAACTCCCTGGTTTTGAAGTGGAGGTAGTCCACTGCTTAGACCTCTGCATTCCCTATGATGGCTGTCTGGGGGGGGTCTGGTTCCCCGGGGTCTAGGCTGAACTGACTTAGTCGGAGCAGGAAAGGACCAGTGCTTGGTAGGACAATGTCTGCTGAACCTGGATGGCTGGACCTGTAAGAAATCCTTAACTGTCTGCATAGATTTTGCTTTTTCTTCCATCTTTTTTAAGACCTCTTCTGCCTTAATGCCAAATAAGTTGTCTTTGTGTAAGGCAGCATCCAACAATTTAAATTTAACATGGTCTGGCAAGGGCTGTTCCTTAAGCCATGCATGCCTTCTAATGACAGATCTGTTGACTGCGGCCCTGCCGGCAGACAAAACTCAGGTAGTGGCCGACCGGCACTCATTTGAACTGCTTCTGCTTCAGGCTCCATGGCAAGAAAGACTGATGTAATTGCGTCGGCTGCCTTACTTTATACTACTGGAGACCTGAGGTTAGTCCTGAAGCGACAGCAACCGACGCAGAAATACTAAGCCTCTGGTATTCGCACTGGCCGAGGGCTATCCTGGCAGGGATAACCCAAATATGATGACTGCAACAGTGAAACACGAAAAACATCTCTCAATAAATGCATGCGCAATGCTCGTTTCTGTTATATGTATTTTACCAATAAGGTACACTTGTATTTGTACAAATATCCTTGTATTTACATGTAGACAACAATGCTGCATGTACTCTTATGTACTAGCCTGGTGGTCTGGATGGTGGCTGAAAAGAGATCTATGATCATCCAACACACCCTGTTAGTAAATGAAAATATAAAATAAATAAAACAATAAATTCCTTGAAGACAGTTATGGGCTTATACTTATTCCCAGAACGTCACTTTTGAAAAAATCTAAACAACACATTCTGAGGTAAAAGTAATAAGAAGGTAAAGTCATTTTTTTAATAACTGCAATATTCTCCTTTTGGCCATTAACTTGATATAATGAAGGTGCTTGTATAGAACAATGAAGCTATGACAAATACAGTCCAGTATTATTGCCAAGAAAATGGTTTGGACATAAGCAACCACAGGCCTGTCAAACTGATACTGGAAGATGTGACTCACAGGAATAAAAGTGCCTAGCAGACTAATGGGGCATTAAAGAGGACAAGTATGAGCACAGGTTATTATGTACACAGATTAAAGCCAAAAATTATCTACCTCCTATGTACTCAATGATAAATAAACGTCTAGTATTTCAAAGAACCATTCAACATTGGAACTTAGAATGCAACTAAGGTAAATTTATTTATTTATTTACTTAGTTACTGGCATTTGATTACCCGGTCAGTCCACTGGACCATGACAGTCCATTTTCAGTGGAGGCCCAGGGAGAAAAGCTCCAAGAACATGTTACAAGCTTGCATATTTAAATTGTACAGAATATCACAGTGTACATACTTATACAGTTAAAGAAAACATGAATGTACATATAGAAACAATATCAACAAAACAGCATAAAGCATTTCAACAAAAACATCATCTAGGCAGTTAGCATGAATACTTTTGTCACTGTATCTAAAATATAGATTGGAGACGTGAATGAGTATAGTTAACTTAGTAGGAGGAGTAAGAGGAGGTAAGGTCTTTAAGGAGGGGGATGTGGAGTAGTTACAGCTGCATATGGAAGATAGGTAGTTATATGTAGTTATATAAGGACATTTTGAAGGTTGCAGTGTTTGGAATTGCAAGCAAACAAAAACAGCTAAAGAAAGTGGTAGCAAAGCAAAAACAAGTCCTTTAAGGACTTGTTTTTGCTTTGCTACCACTTTGATTTTTCCTGTAGCTGTTTTTGTTTTGTTTACAGTTGTCAGTTCGTTCATACTTACCATTGTTTGGAATTGAACTGAGAGTTATAGGAAGCGAATTCTACTTTTTGGCAATAATACAGGAGTATAGACATTGCCCTGGTGGAAGTTTTGGTTTATAAATTTGAAGTACATATTGATTTTCAGATCTAAGTGATCTGTTAGGCAGGTAGCTAGTGAAATGGGAGGAGAGGGTGGGACATAATAATGTCTTGTATACAATTCTGTGTGCTGTCAGTTGTATGTAGGAAAGAGAGTGTGGTAATTCTAACCAGTTTAGAGAGTGTAATGCTATACAGTGGTGGGTAGAATAGTGGGTGTCTGTTGAAAATCAAGCAATTTTGTTGTAGCATTTTCTAGTCTGGACTTTAGATTGGAGGTTACATTTGTGAGTAGTGAAGCACTGTAGGTTAGAGAAGGTAGAAGACAGGTGATGGCTAGGGTCTTTTTTTTGTAGCGGGGATAAGGAAGTGCTTGTGCCTGTATAGTAAGCCCAATTTTTGGTGAGATTTTTTGATGTTGTGGACATGAGGATCGAATTTGAGTTATTCATCAATTATAATGCCAAGCAGTTTGGTATGGGAGACTATTTCTATTAGTGTTTTGTTGTAGGAGAATGTAGTGAGTTGTTTGTCTAATGGGGTGTGTGATGATTTAGGGGTACAAGCTAGTAGTTTAGTTTTATTAAGATTGAGCAGCAGGTGATTTTTGGTAAGCCAGTTTTCAAGGGAAGAGAAAGCTAGTTGAGTAATATGCTGGAGCTTGGGAATAGTATCGGCAGTGCAAATGATTGCAGAATCATCAACTTACTGAATAAGGGGGCCATGAGTAAGAGGTAAGTGAAGCTTATTAATGAAGATGCTATAAAGTAGGGGTTCCCAATATGGAACCTTGGGGTACTCCTGTAGGATTGTGGAGATAGGAAGAGAGGGAGGAGTTCCACTTAACAAGCTTGTTGCCTATTTGATAAGTAGCTTGAGAACCAATTAAGACATGGTTAAAGATGAGAATAAGAAAATAAATACTGACATCATTAGAAATTTGTGAATTAAAATGTACTGAAATGGGTAATTTTTATACCAGATTATATTCTACTGTGGGCAATAATCTTACAGAAGAAACTGAGTTACTCTAAATAATAATAAATGGTGTCAAATGCAGTGTTCGGTTGCAACTAAAAAAAATAAATAAAAACTCTCTGAAACTCCAAAGTCAATTATTTTATTTATTTATGTATGTTTGTTCACCGAGGTAGTGGAATGTTCCACTGTGGACCCACTTCATCCAAAGACTGACAGTTACAATATTAGTGAAGGAGTACAATAGAACAATAATGTGAAATTAAGAAGTGGGATAAAGTACTATAACAGTGAGGCATTCATATCTAAGAAAACACAGGGATGCTATCTACAAATAATAAGTTATGCAGTTACTAAAACTAAGAAAAGCTTAATACGAAGCTAAGAAAGGCTTAATACGTACACAAGCAGTGTGTAGTAAGAAAAATGTTGTAGCCCTACGGAACAAATGGCTAGAGGACAGCTAGAAAAGGACAGGAAAGTATTAGGGATGGTTATTAGGTAAAGGGGAGAAGGAAGAGATGCTGTGGGATTGTAGTAAACTAAAGTCAAAAAGTCAATGACATCAGAACAAAAAGGATTGAAGACAGGGATGTGGTTGGAGACAGTTAAGTTACAGGAGGGTGACTGAAGCATGCACATACACAGCAGGGAGTGTTTAACTGTTGATTTAATTTATTGTATTCTGGTGTGTGGTGAAGTTCAGCTGGTAGTGGGTCTCATAATTTAGGTGAAAAGTTGGAGGTAAGATCAGTGGATGAACAAAAGTTTCCAGGAACAGCTAGTATTTGGGCACAGCTGGCATGTGAGCAAAGTTGGTAAGGTGTCTCTTTGATGGTCAGTCAGTTACTGCGAGAGGTAATGAATTTGTTACAAAGTGTTCTGTGGACATGGTAAAGAAGTAGTAGGTTTGTGCATGTCTTTATACGATGGAGAGTGTTACAGTAGTGCTCATTTAAAGAAAGATACTCAACAGATTTTTAGAGAGTTTGTATGGTATTGAAAATTTTATTATATGCAAAAAGCAGTAATGGTAGGGCACATTCAAGATGATGTTGTGGAATGTTTGCAAATATTGCCTTTCTCCCTTCTGTGAGACAGATTCATTTGCAACCAAAACAAAAGGTGTGATTGATTTTTGCTCTTTAACGAGCATTAAAGTGATACAAATTTATGTCCAACTACAGAACACAAAGAAGTTGTTTACTAGTTTTATGAGGATCAGCAGCACCTCTTAGAAATAACACCAAAAAATAATGTTTATCACGGGTGATGAAAGTGCAAAGGTTGGTACTCAAAGTACAACAGAAGTAATGAGCAAGTTTGGCGTTGGAATATAAAATGAAGGGGAAAACATACTGGTATAATTCTGCCAATGTAATTCATTACTAACAGGAAAAACATGTCTTCCAACAGCCTAAGAGATAGCTTTACACATGGATATCAGCAAAACGGTAACACAGAAAGATTGATTTGGGACAACAACTTAAATCTGGAGGGGAAAACATAATTTGCTCAAAATGTACATAGTTTTGTGTGCTTGTTCTAGGTTAAAAGAGGACAGAGGATTATGATAATATACTTATTTATTTATTTTAGTGCTTTCATTGAAGCAAAAAGTCCTGAAAAATGTGGCATAGGTTCAAATGGAGATGAAAAGAAGTACCTGCATAAAAGACTAGCCTGCCAAATGTTAGTGCCTACATGTAAGCCAAGAGTTGGAAACATATTCAGAAGAACCATCATGTACAATAAGTGGATATCACAATGACTACTTTGTCTAAATTATCATGGAATACAAATGACCTTAACAGGTCTAGACAAAAAACGAGTAGGGAATCATATTAAGAAATAGAGGCTGCAAAAAGCATTGTTGCAGGAGACACATGAAATACAGGCTGTAAAAAGCACTGTTGCAGGAGACACATTTGAATAGAAATGAACATGCAAATTTGGTAAAGAAAGGATTCCAGGATGGACATTCAGCAGAATATAGGGGACAAAGGAAGAAATAATACTAATTGCTAGAGGGGGCTCCGGCAAAGATTGAAGAGGGATAAAAGAGAATAACGGTAGATTTGCAGTAGTAAGGGGCTATTGGCAACATAGAATGATTATCCTAGCATGTATATATTCCAACAAAAAGTGCTACTACAGACCTTAAGAACAATTTAGGAGAAATAATCATCTTTCAACAAAGAATGTTGTTTATGGATGGAGAAGAGAACATCCTCACTATTGCAAATCAAGTATCACGTGTGCCTAGAAGGGAAATACAACAAAAGAGGGTAGATGTCTGAATAAACATATTATTCCTTGTAGTACAACTACTAGGTTAGAAAGAAATTGTATTTCACAGGAGCATGTATATTTAATAGAAGGCTCTGCACATATCTAATAACTATATCAGATCACAAAAAAAAAAAAAGCTAAAGACACAAAATAATGAAGTAAAAATGAGGTCCTGGAACTTTCTTATTTATCTGTTAGAGAGAAATCTGAGGATTGGGTAGTGAAAACTACTAGAGTTATTATGTAAGATACAAATTTCTTCAGAATGGATAGCTAGTAAGTGGGATAAAATAAAAATGTAGTTTAAATATGGTAGACTTGAAAAAGACACAAGAAAGTAATAGGAATTATGTGGAGGAGCTGACAATAAAAAAAGAATCTCACATAAGAAGAGGAACACGTGCATAAGGAAAGTAAGGGAGTAGTTAGATAATATGCATGAGTTTACAAAGGTTGCTGTTAGTAACTATTTTCTGATGACGACTGCAGAGCACAAGATCATTTAACACAATGACGTAGGAAGTAGAAAGGGTTGTCTCCAAATACAGGGAGAATATGGCAAGAAAAATAACCAGAAATCCTATAAAGGTATTAAACATATTTTGGAAATTTTATGAAAAAATATATAAATAAACATTTATTCATTTATTTTACATTTGTTAACTGGGAAATCCATTTTCAGCGGAGGCCCAGGGAGAAAAGCTCCAACATCAAGTTATACAAATACAATACATCCAGCATAATACACAAAACAGGTTACATCATGTATGCTGAGCATAGTAATATAACAAGAAATTAATAAAAACACTCCAGGTAAAAGAAGACATAGAACATGGGTAAAAAGACAATGTCAGTTATACATTGGTAAGAAAAGAAAATATATCAAGTAAGATTCTACAGTTAAAAGTACCCTTTCAGATGACCAAGCCTACAGGGATCAGAGCTCCAGCATTTGATCAGACAGGAATTTGGGGAGTTAATAGTAGTATGGGTAGGGTTATGCAATACAAGGGCATAACCAGGTACTAAGAAGGTGCGATTTGAAGGAGTTTTTGAATATGGATGTGGAGGGGGCAGTGGACACGGATAGGGGAAGAGAGTTCCAATTTCTGGCAACGGTGTGGGAGTAGAGTGCTTTCCCTGCATTACTGTTAGCCTTGGTGATGGAGAGGAGAGATTTTTCACTGGATCTGAGGTACCGGTTTGCAGTATAGATAGTAAGCAGGTTGGATAATGAGGGTTTTTTTCCAGGATATTTGAGAATATTGTAGGCTGTGCCCAGCTGGTGATAGTTAAGTAGCTGTGGTAGCTCAAGCCATTTTAGTTATTTTAGTGCAGCACAGTGATGGGTTCTATAGGTTGAGTTAGTAGCAAACTTGGCTATTTTATTGTAGCATGATTCTAGTTTGTCTAGGTCACATTGTCTGATTTGGGTAAAGATTGGTGCGGCGTATAATAGAGTTGAGAGGAGGTGGCTTTGTGCAAGATTGACTCTTGCTTTTTGTGTATAGGGAGCCTAGTTTTTTGTGTACTAGTTTTATGGTATGTGAGATGTGAACATCAAAGTGGAGATTATTGTCTATTTCAATGCCCAGAAGTTTGGTGTGGTTAGAAGGGGAGATGGTGGTGCCGTCCTTAGATGTTACGGTAAAGGAGAGTTTTTTTTATCTATTAGGGGTAAATAGTAGCAGTTTTGTCTTTTTGGGATTTAGAATTAGTTGGATACCCGATATCCATTTTTCTACTGAGATAAAGGTATCTTGAGTGAGTGTATGTAGGGTGGTGGGAGATGAGGCAGAGCATATCAGGGTTGAATCATCCGCATATTGCATGAGTGTGGCATGTTGTGTAGAGCATTTGAAGTTATTTGTGAAAATAGAGAACAATAGCGGGCCCAGTATAGAGCCCCGTGGGACTCCTATGGTGGTTGGAAGTTGTGTAGACAGAGTTCCTTTCCACTGGACTAATTGTTGCCTGTCAGACAAGTAGCTTCTGAACCAGGCTATAGTTGAGGAGGTGAAGGATAATGATGTTAGTGAGTCTAGTAGAATGGAGTGGGAGACCATATCAAATGCTTTTGAGAGGTCTAGGAAAATGGCGGATACATATTTTTTATCATTCCTGTGAAGGTTTATATAATTAGTGAAGGATAGAAGGGCTGTGGTAGTGCTGTGATGTAGACACAAAGAAAAAATATTTGCTGCTATTCAAGAAAAACTAGAAGGAATAGACTGCATTAATTTCATAAAAGTTCAAGTAAGCAAATGCACTCATATTCTACCTCAGGATTTTTTAACTGAAAGGGTACACCATGTTTATACTCCAGATTTTGCCAAGAGAAAGCAACCAAGGCCTGTATTATTTAAG
This sequence comes from Protopterus annectens, assembly GCF_019279795.1. Taxonomy (NCBI): domain Eukaryota; kingdom Metazoa; phylum Chordata; order Ceratodontiformes; family Protopteridae; genus Protopterus; species Protopterus annectens. Next base: position 1,607,892,102 of record NC_056737.1, read on the forward strand.
ATTAAGTCATACCAGAAAAAAGAGATGCTCCTGACAAATTGTTGGCAAATGGGAGAATATTAAAAACCAGGGATATCACAATGCTTGCAGAAAATTATTATTCACTATATATATACCAGGCATGACAGAAGTACGTTGAACTCTGCAATCAAGGAGTGATAAGATACAGCTATGAAATTTCCTTTGCTATACCCAGCTGTTTTTAGAATATTTTCTCCTGGAAAAACAAAGACACTTTGAATGGAGAACAGGCTAAAGAGGAAATAAAGTTTAGTGACCAAAGAGTGAGCCAGCAAGATGAAGGGGACTGGTTCTCATTCTTCTGACTATAACAAAACACACGGAGAGAACTTGCCAGTGAAACATTTTTCATTGTTATAATATAATATGGTTGAGCAACAGAAAAAAGAAAATCAGGAGGACTGCCATGGGTGGCTGAGATGATGAGGAAGAAGGCCAGGAATAGTTTGAAAGTAGGAAAGAAGTGGTAGAAAGTACAATTGTGTACACTTACCATAAATGTAGATGTTCGAGTGTATTCACTGTTGCAGTCATCACATTTGGGTTATCTGCTTGCAGTAGCCCTCAGTTGGCCTGATTAACAAAGTCTTGGGTCCTGCGTCGGTTGCTGTCTCTTCTTCCATGACGTCAGGTCGTCAGGGGTATAAAACATGCAGCCGACGCCATTACATCAGTTTTTCTTGCCCCAGATGTCAGGTGCCCCCCTAATGGGAAGCAATTAAATCTATAAATATACAAGGTTATACCTCCAATAAAAAAGCAAATATACCAAAAAGCTTTTAAGCATAGTAAATGAGAGAAGAGGTATAGCCAAAAGAAGGCGGGCTGGAGGGAGGGTAACCAGGACTGCAACAGTGAATAAACTCGAACATCTATATTTATGGTAAGTGTACACAACTGTACTATGTTCTTTGTGTTTCACTGTTGCAATCATCACATTTGGGTAGATTCACAAAGCTAAGGATAGGAGGAGGAATTCAGATAGCATTTGGACCAGCTATAAGGCCCTGCAAGACTGCAGTGGCAAAGCCAGCTCTGAATTTAGAGAAAATTGGCAAATGGTAATGCTTGGTGAAAGTATGTACAGACCTCCAGGTAGCAGCTTCTAGGATGTCCCTGGTAGGTACACCTCTGAGAAAGGCTGTAGAGGTAGATGCAGCCCTGGTTGAATGGGGTCTGATCCCCTGTGGGATAGGTTTTCCATGGTGCTTACAGCAGAAATGAATGCAATGGCCTATCCATTTAGAAATGGTTTGCTTTGAAATAGCCTTTCCCTCTGTCCCTGCAGCAAACAGTGAAGGACCTTTAATACCTTCTTCACTGAGACCATTCAGTCTCTTGCCAATCAACTATCTCCCGACAGCTCACCTCTATCACCCTCTAATACTACCTTACCTCCCCCATTTCATCTCAAACCCATCCCTACATCCCTTATCCGTACCCTTTTGCAAAAACTCAAACCTACCACCACTGCAGCAGATCTCCTTCCTGCAGAATATCTACAAAAAGCAGCAAATGCCATAGCCTACCCAGTTTCCATTCTGATTAACAGAACAATCTCTGAGGGTGCAATTCCTTCCATTTGGAAGATTGCACACATTATCCCCCTTCATAAGGGTGGAAATTCTAGGGAACTATCCAATTACAGACCAATTGCCATACTATCTCCTCTGGCAAAAATCATGGAGAAATGCATTCATATGCAACTGTTAAAACACCTAATAGATAACAACTTATTAGCTAACTGCCAACACGGCTTCAGGCCATTTCACAGTACTACTACTGCCCTTTTATCCTTCTCTGACTGTATAAATAAAAATCGCAATAACAACACTCTATCCTCAGCCCTCTTTATTGATCTCTCCAAAGCCTTCGACATGGTTAACCACCAACTTCTCATAAACACACTGAAAAACCTATCTCTTGATACACTTACTATACAATGGTTTCAATCCTACTTAAGCAATAGGCAACAAGCAGTTATGTGGGAGAACAACCTATCTCCCCATCTCCCCATTGCACTAGGTGTCCCCCAAGGTTCTATACTTGGACCACTTCTATTCTCTATTTTCATCAACAACCTGTATACTGTTATTCCTCAAGCTTCCTTAATACAATATGCCGATGACTCCACATTAATATGCTCGGCCCCAACTCCAGCAGACCTTCAATCTCTCACCCAAAAAGTGTTTAACATAGTTGAGGAATGGCTACAACATCAGTGCCTCATCCTAAATCCCAAAAAAAAAAAACTTCTACTTTTTACTCCCACCCACAGGGCCACACCTCTACACTTTACTGTCACATCTAACAATGGAACCATCATATCCCCCGACTCTACCACAAAACTCCTAGGGGTTCTAATTGACAATAACCTTAACTTTGAAGGCCACATTAACAATATCATGAAAACAGTTAACAAAAAACTAGGCTCCCTCTATAGAATCAAATCCTTTCTTACCCCACTAGCAAGATCTACTATTGCCCAGACCCACTTAATCTCTACCCTCCTCTATGCCTCCCCTATATATACTAACCTCTCAAAAAACAACATGAACAAACTGGCTGTCTCCTACAACAACATTGCGAGATTTGCGACAGGCTCCACATTTAGGACCCATCACTGTATTAATTATCAAAATCTAGGTTGGCTAGAGTTACCTAATCTACTTCTATTTAAACAATTAACATTTGCCTATAAAATCCTGTATCAGCCTAACAACACACCAATTCTTACCAACCTTATCACCCCCTACAGCAACCTTAAGACCCTGCGCTCATCTAGCAAAATACTAGTACAAATCATAAAACCTACAATAAGGCAGGGGACTCTCTGTTCTCTAATACCGTGGGTAAAACCTGGAACTCTCTCCCCAGTGACCTGACCTCCCTACCTTCACTAACACAATTTAAAATCAGGCTTAAAACCTACCTCAAATCACACTGGCTGTGCACCTGTCTGAACCCAGACTAACCTCTCACGTCTTCTTCTCACTAAGTTACTAAGTCTTAATGACTGTATAATCTAACTGCCTAATGAAAACCAGAATTATATCTTGCCTTTCAATTGATTGCACTCTCTTTTATATCATAATATGACTCTCAGTCTCCCTACTATGTTAACATATATACTTAACATAAGATACTACAATCAAATGTGTTTTGAACTGAACACATTTCCTTATTTACTAAACTACTTACTCCAATATGTTCTTTCATGCATAAAA